>NC_091065.1:54188691-54491721 GCF_000393655.2 Nicotiana sylvestris
TAAATGTGATGTTGTTTGTGGACTTCACCTCTTGTTCTTTCAGTTTTATAATCACCATGTAGCTTTGAAGTTCTGATTAGTGTATTTGTCAAAGAATGGTTTGTAATTGCGAATTAGATCATGTTAGTTTCCTTCTAATCTTGATTATCAGATTCCGTAACTAGTGTTGGATTTCCCTCTGTGTGTTTATCTGGTTCTTATCTTTGAGTCTAGCCTATATTAATGCAGTAAGTTAGTCTATTAACTCTTTTAGTACCTGGTTCAAAATGGTTGCAATTGTCAGATTTGTGGTTGTTGATTATGATGAAACAACCTTGCAATAATAAGAAGTAGGAGTTTGTCAAATGACTTTTAGTTGAATCATGTATGTAGAATGTTGGCATCTCTCGTTGCTTTATAAGTTAGTTTTCAATTTAGGATCATTTGGAACAAAAATTCAAAGCATGAAAAATGAGTTGAAAAGAAACATTTGGTAATACGTGTCTGTTGAGTTTGGTTGAACCAGCTTAATCTGTGAGTGAAGTAACCATGTAACAATTTCTGAAAATGTTCAATCAAATGACTGCCTTAATTTATTGTATTGAGTACTCCCAGTAGTTTATGATTTGCAAATATGAAATTCCCCTTTCTCTTTTGTTTGCACTCTCATTTCTACGCCCATCTCAGTTTTGTCCGCTTCGTTGGTTAATACTTTCCTCCTCGTTGTATTCAGTTAATTAGTAATATCATCTTGTTGACCACATTCTAAATCTTGTTGGTTTTTGCCGTTACATGGGTTCGATCCGTGACCCATGTGACACTTGACTTGAGCGTGCTTCATGGGAGCTAGGCTCTCCGATTGGGCTCAAATAAAATTTGTTGCGGAGCCCATCACCTTGCGCATGGTGATCCCATTGAACCGTTGGGCCTTCCTCTAAGCCCAACCAAATTCTGGACCTGATATATCCTAGACCTCATTTAGTTGCAATTTCAGATTCCGTTAATTTCCACTTTGGTCTCATTGTTTTGGCAAGATCCTTGTAGTCATGTGAGTTGCGCTTTGTTAACTAGTAAAATCAATCATGGCCCTCCTGATCATAGTTAGATTTTAGTCTTAGATAAATGGAGGTGTGCCATATTAGACAACACAAATAGTGTGTAGCCCTCCGAACTTTAGTTTGAATAACCTTTTAAAACAGAATTGAGGTGGGCCGCGCCAAATGAAATCTCAAATGCGTGGCCCTCATTTAACTATTTTTTAAAATCCTTAGAATTCTAGGCGCACCATTTAGCAAATTCCCATGGCCCTCGCAAAGTTGAAAGTGTGTAATTTCTTTAGGCGCGCTATTCTAAAAACTACTTTCCTAAACTCGGGTGTGCATTTATGTGACCCAAATCCAAATCTCAACAACGTTAGATAAAATGTGTTGCGGACTGCGGGCGCATTTATGTGACGTGGTTCAAGACGCGTTTTACGTGACGTTGAAATCTTCCTAAAAAATATAATTAAATAAAAATGGTTATAAAGCTAAAATTGAACCATAGGTTAAAACATGTATTAAAATCATATAATAGGCCAATTATAACAGTTGAGCGACCGTGCTAGAACCACAGAATCCAGGAATGCCTAACACCTTCTCCCGGGTTAACAAAATTCCTTACCCGGATTTCTGTGTTCGCGGACTGTAATACAGAGTCAATCTTTTCCTCGATTCGGGATTTGAACCGGTGACTTGGGACACCATAAAATTATCCCAAGTGGCGACTCTGAGTTTGTTAAATAAATAATCTCGTTTCGATTGTCACTTTAAATTGGAAAAAAAAAACTCTCTTATATACTCCCTTACGGGTTGTAGGTAAAAAGGAGGTGTGACATACACTGAACACGAACAGAAGGGAAACTCTTCGATCTCAACTGACGAACCTGCCGGTCTAGAATAGCTATCGGCTCCTCCTCATAGGACAAGTCCTTATCCAACTGGACAGTGCTAAAATCTAACACGTGGGATGGATTGTTGTGATATTTCCGAAGCATGGACACATGAAACATTAGATGCACGGCTGATAAGCTCGGCAGCAACCCAAGTCTTTAAGCTACCTCTCCCACTCGATCAAGAATCTCAAATGGGCCAATGAACCTAGGGCTAAGTTTGCCCTTCTTTCCAAATATCATCACGCCCTTCATAGGCAACACCCGAAGCAATACCCGCTCACCGACCATGAAGGCCAAATCACAAACCTTACGGTCGACATAACTCTTTTTCCTGGACTGGGATGTACGAAGCCTATCCTGAATGATCCCGACCTTGTCTAAGGCATCCTGTACTAGATCCATAGCCAACAACCGAGCCTCTCCCGGCTCAAACCATCCAACTGGCGACCGACACTGCCTACCATATAAAGCCTCATAAGGAGCCATCTGGATGCTCGACTGGTAGCTGTTATTGTAGGCAAACTCTGCTAAAGGCAAAAAGTGATCCCACGAGCCTCCGAAGTCAATGACACAAGCTCGGAGCATATCCTCCAAAATCTGAATAGTCCGCTCGGACTGCCTGTCCGTTTAAGGATGAAACATTGTGCTCAACTCAACCCATGTACCAAATCTCGCTGAACTGCTCTCCAGAAATGTGAGGTAAACTACGTACCTTGGTCCGAAATGATAGACACAGGCACACCAAGAAGACGAACAATCTCCCGGATATAGATCTCAGCTAAACACTCGGAAGAATAGGAGACTGCTACCGGTATGAAATGTGCTAACTTGGTCAGCCTATCAACAATAACCCACACCGCATCGAACTTCTTCTGAGTCCATAAGAGTCCAACAATGAAGTCCATAGTGATATGCTCCCACTTCCACTCAGGAATCTCAATCTTCTGGAACAAACCACCAGGCCTCTAATGCTCGTACTTAACCTGCTGACAATTCAAACACCGAGCCAGATATGCAACAATGTCCTTCCTCATCCTTCTCCACCAATAATGTTGCCGCAAATCCTGATATATCTTCGCTGCGCCCGGATGAATAGAGTACCGAAAACTATGGGCCTCCTCTAAAATCAACTCCCGGAGCCCATCCACATTAGGCACACAAACTCAACCCTACAGCCTCAAAACTCCATCATCTCCCAATGTAACCTGCTTGGCACCTCCGTGCTGCACCGTGTCTCTAAGGACACAAAAATGAGGATCATCATACTGCCGATCCCAGATACGCTCCAATAGTGAAGAACAAGCGACTGTGCAAGCTAACACACAGTTGGGCTCAGAAACATCCAACCTAATGAACTGATTGGACCAAGCCTGAACATCCAAAGCAAGTGGTTTCTCCCGACTAGAATATACGCAAGACTGCCCATACTGGCTAACTTCCTACTCAAAGCATCGGTCACCACATTGACCTTTCCCGGATGATATAAGATGGTGATATCATAGTCCTTTAATAGCTCCAACCACCTTCTCTGCCTTAAATTTAGCTCCTTCTGCTTGAACAAATACTGAAGACTCTTGTGATCTGTGAACACCTCACATGCCACGCCATATAGATAATGCCTCCAAATCTTCAACACGTGAACAATGGCTGCTAACTCCAAATCATGAACCGGATAGTTCTTCTCATGAATCTTCAACTACCATGAAGCATAGGCAATGACCTTGTCATCCTACATCAACACTGCACCAAGTCCAATACGAGATGCATCACAATAAACTATATATGGCCCCGAACCTGTGGGCAAAACCAACACTGGCGTCGTAGTCAAAGCTGTCTTGAGCTTTTGAAAGCTCACCTTACCCTCGTCCGACCACCTGAACTGGGCACCCTTCCGGGTTTGCAATAGATGAAAACCCCTCCACAAACCGACTATAATAGCCTGCCAAACCCAAGAAACTCCGGATATCTGTAGCTGACACGGGTCTAGGCCAGTTCTTGACTACCTCTATCTTCTTCGAATCCACCTGAATACCCTCTGCTGATACAACATGACCGAGGAATGCAACTGAACTCAACCAGAACTCGCACTTCGAAAACTTGGCATACAACTGACTATCCCTCAAAGTCTGAAGAACCACTCTAAGATGCTGCTCGTGCTCCTCCCGGCTATGGGAATAGATCAATATATCATCAATGAAGACTATCACGAACGAATCCAAGTAAGGCCTGAACACTCGATTCATCAAATCCATAAAAGTTGCTGGGGTATTTGTCAACTCGAATGACATCACCAAGAACTCATAATGCCCATACCGAGTGCTGAAAGCTGTCTTAGGAACATCGGATGCTCTAATCCTCAACTGATGGTAGCCAGATCTCAAGTCAATCTTCGAAAATAACTTGGCACCTTGAAGTTGATCAAACAAATCATCAATCCTCGGCAATGGATACTTATTCTTGATTGTAACCTTGTTCAACTACTGGTAATCTATACACATTCACATCGATCTGCCCTTCTTCTTAAAAAACAACACTGGCGCACCCCAAGGCGAAACACTGGGTCTGATGAAACCTTTTTCAAGCAAGTCTTGCAACTGCTCCTTCAACTCTTTCAACTCAGGCGGGTCCATACGATACAGCGGAATAGATATGGGTTGAGTGCCCAGAACCAAATCAATGCAGAAGTCAATATCCCTGTCGGGTGGCAGACCCGACAGGTCTGAAGGAAATACCTCAGGAAACTCACAAACAACAAGCACATAATCAATAGAAGGAACCTTGGCACTAGAATCACGAACGTATGCCAAATAGGCCAAACACCCCTTCTCGACCATATGCCGAGCCTTCATATATGAGATAACACTACGGGTAGAATGACTTGTAGTCCCTCTCCACTCTAAATGAGGCAAACCTGGCAAGGCTAAGGTCACAGTCTTGGCATGACAGTCCAAGATAGTGTGGTAAGGTGATAACCAGTCCATCCCCAATATGACATCAAAATCAACCATATCCAGAAGTAACAAGTCTACTCGGGTCTCAAGACCCCCAATCACAACTATACAAGAACGATAGACACGCTTTACAACAATAAAATTACCCACCGGTGTAGACACATACACATGAGCGCTCAAAAATCACTAGGCATGACCAGATACATTACAAAATAAGATGACACATAGGAGTATGTAGACCCTGGATCAAATAGAACTAAAGCATCTCTACTACAAACCAGAACGGTACTTGTGATAACTGCATCGGAAGCCTCAGCCTCAGGCCTGGCTGGAAGAGCCTAACATCGGGGCTGGGCCCCACCACCCTGAACTGCATCTCTGGGACAACCTGCTGTTGGCTGGCCTCCACCTATAGCTACCTGACCTCCACCTCTAATACCTCTACCTCCACCTCTAGCATCTCTACCTCCACCTTTAGCTGGCGGAACAGGCGGTGGAACACCTGGCGCCAGAACCATGGCACGGGAACACTACTGCTATGACTAAATACCCACTAATCTCGAACAAGCCCTCCGGATATGACCATACTCACCGCACTCAAAGCATCCACCTGAGTGCTACGGTTGAGGAAATTGTGATTGACCCTGGCAGCCTGAATGACCACCCCGAAAACTCTGGAGCGGCGGTGCACTGATAGGAGCTGGTTGTGCACTGTAGGACTGCTAATCAGAATACTGCATATGAGAACCACGGCCACCTGAAGCGCCGTAAGAAACCTGAAGTGTTGACTGGAAGGTCCTAGGAGGATGGCCTTTACCATATGAATCCCTGCCTCTAGACGAGGCACCACTGAATCTGCCTAAATGACGAGGCCTCTTGTCAGAACCCTGACCACCTCCCAACGATAGAACCATCTCGACTCTCCTAGCCACATTGGCCGCCTCCTGAAAATAAATCTCGCTCCCCATCTCCTTGGCCATCTAAAGTCGAATAGGCTGAATGAGTCCCTCAATGAACCTCCTCACCCTCTCTCTCTCGGTGGGAAGTATGATTAGAGCATGACAGGCCAAATCGATGAATCTGGTCTCGTACTGAGTAACAGTCATAGAACTCTGCTGAAGACGCTCAAACTACTTCCGATAGATCTCTCTCTAAGTGATAGGGAGAAGTTTCTCCAGAAATAGTTGAGTAAACTGCTCCCAAGTCAAAGCTGATGTTCCGGATGATATAGCCAAGCAATAATCCCTCCACCAAGTCTTGGCAGATCCAGATAAGCGAAAATTAGCAAAGTCGACCCCATTGGTCTCCACTATCCCCAAGTTCCTGAGAACCTCATGATAGCTGTCTAGATAATCCTGGGGATCCTCAGAAGATGCACTGATGAAAGTAGTAGTGAAGAGCTTGGTGAACCTGTCCAACCTCCACAAAGCATCGGCAGACATAGCTGCTCCATCACCGATCTGAGCTACCACACCCGGCTGAACTACTCCAACTGGCTGAGCTGCTGGAGTCTAAAACTAGGGAGCCATCTACTCCGAAGTGCGAGTAGCAGGAGTTTGGGCTCCTTCTCCAGCCTGAGAGACGGCTGGTGCTACAGGAAGCAAGCCTGCCCGGGTGACACTCTCCATAAGGCTCACTAGACGGACCAGAGCATCCTGGAGTACTGGGGTAGCAATGAGCCCCTCTAGGACCTGAGCTGGGCCCACTAGAACTGCCTGAGCCGAAGCCTCATCATCAAACTCAACTTGAGGCTCCGCCGCTGGTGCTGCTGCTCTAGGCTGAGCTATGCCCTACCTCGGTCTCGCCCTCTACCCCTCGTGGGAGCTGCTGCGGGGGGCTCGGGCTGATGATCGGTGGATGAGGAAGCTCGTGTTCTCTCCATCTGCGAAAGGACAGAGTAGAAATTCAATTAGCATTGAGAAACCAAACCGCACGACAGGAAAGAATAGATGTAAAGT
This sequence comes from Nicotiana sylvestris, assembly GCF_000393655.2. Lineage (NCBI taxonomy): Eukaryota > Viridiplantae > Streptophyta > Magnoliopsida > Solanales > Solanaceae > Nicotiana > Nicotiana sylvestris. Next base: position 54,195,513 of record NC_091065.1, read on the forward strand.
TTTTCCTAACTCCGTACCTCTGGGGGATAAATACAGACGTCTCTGTACCGATCCCTCAGACTCTACTAAGGTTGTCTGTGAATTATAAGACCCATGTAACTTAGAGCTCTGATACAAACTTGTCACGACCCGGATTTCCCACCCTCGGGGGTCGTGATGGCGCCTACTGGTGAAAGCTAGGCAAGCCAACCATTTGAATCATTTCCTTTCTCCCATTTTATTCCTTTTACAATTATTAACCAACAATTGATAAGCAACGGAAATCTAATAAGTGGAAGACTGAAATGTAATAATTTAAGAAGGATGCCAATACCAATACATACAAAAACTACCCAAGACTGGTGTCATAATTCCACAGACTGTCTAGGAATACTACAAATAAAAGTCTGAAGATCTATTACAACACTATCTCTAAAATATGTAAAAGAAACAGACAAAAGGGATAGGAGAAGACGCCAAGGCCTGCGGACGCCTGCAAGACTACCTCAGAATCTCCGATTGGACTGAAAGAAACCACCCAAAACTACGATCCGAAAGCTGCTGCTCCGGGATCTGCACACAGTGCAGAGTGTAGTATTAGCACAACTTACCCCATGTGCTTGTAAGTGCCTAGCCTAACCCCCGCGAAGTAGTGACGAGGCTAGGACAAGACTACCAACTAAACTTGTACAGTTAAAGCATATACATATATAGCAAGTAATGATAAAGGAAACTAGCAGTTAAAGATGGGAAGGAGACATGATGTGGGGAAATATCATTTACCAACAGTAACTCAGGGGTAAAGCATAAAGAACAATCTAAAATTCGCAGCAGAAAGAATAAGGAAAACAGTAACAAGTCAATATCCACTTTCATCCTTTATTGTTGCGGCGCGCAACCCGATCCCAATCATAAAATACTGTTGCAGCGTGCAACCCGGTCCAATATAATATTGTTGCGGCGCACAGCCCGATCCAAATATAATATTGTTGTGGCGTGCAACATCCAAATATAATATTGTTGCGGCATACAACCCGATCCAAATATAATATTATTGCGGTGTGCAACCCGATCCAAATATACAATTCAATATTAATCATAAAAGAGTCCCGATAAGAGAACAATAAGGAAACAACAATATCCCGACAAGGGAAGCGATAGTAAGAAGTAAATACGTCCCGGCAAGGGAATCAGCTATAACCAAACTCGTTCCAACATTTAACTTCACCAAAAAGAATCTCATCAAGCACCAATACTCAACCATAAGCAATTTCCACGAGATTAATCATAATTCTTGCGCAACACAGAGAATCAAGAATTTAGACATTTGTAGTACTTATTAAGAACACAACGACTTTAATTTAAGACTCACGGGCATGCTTGATACCAACATATAGATACTCGTCACCATGCCTATACGTCGTACTCAACAAATAACACATAGCAAATAGGACACAACCCCTAATCCCTCAAGCTAAGGTTAGACCAAACACTTACCTCGATGTCACTGACACAATTCAAGCCTCAACTATCGCTTTACCTCTTGATCCCACCACCAATTCGCTCGTATCTAGCCACACATTACTTAACTATATCAATAAATGCTAAATGAATCAATTCTAATGCATGAAAATAAGTTTTTCAATGTTTTCCCCAAAAGGTCAAAAATTGACCCTTGGCCCACATGGTCGAAACCTGAGGTTCGAACCAAAATCCGATTACACATTCCCCCACTAACCCAAATATATGATTTGTTTTGAAATCGAACCTCAAATCGAGGTCCAAATCCCCAAAATTTGAAAAATCTAGGTTCTACCCAAAACACCCAATTTCCCTCATGAAAACCTTTGATTTTTAGTTGAAATCATGACAAAATATGTTAAAGTTTGATAAAAACAAGTTAGAAATGACTTACAATCGATTTGGAGGAGTACTTATCTTTGAAAAATCGCCCAAGAATGTTTTGGTTTTGAAAAGGTTTGAAAAATGATTGAAATGCGTCTAAGTTATGAACTTACAGGTTGCAAGTGCCGCAATTGCGACCAGGGTTCGCAATTGCGAACCCTTAAGGAACATGCTACCATCGCATTTGCGATCATATGTTCGCAATTTGCAAACTCGCATTTGCGAAGCAGGTGTCGCATTTGCGACTACTGACACCTACTGAAGACATCGCATTTGCGAAGTGTACCTCGCATTTGCGAGGTAATGCTGGACCTGGGCTTTTTGCATTTGCGAGCCAGGCTTCGCAAATGCGAAGCCTGCAGGCCTGCACATACCAGTTAAAAAAACTACAACATCCTAAGTTAAAATTCCACCCCGTGGATTATCCGAAACTCACCCGAGTCCTCAGGGCTCAAAATCAAACATGCACACCAACTTAAAAACATCATATGGACTTGCTCATGCAATAAAATCCTCAAAATAACATCAATAATTATGAATTTACCACCAAAATCGAAGGAAATCTCATGTACTTTCAAAGTTTTAAATTTTTCAACTACAGTTCCGAATCACGTCATTTCAAGTATGTTTCTTACCAAATTTTACAGGTTTGACTTAAATCATATATAAGACCTGTACCGGGCTCCGAAACCAAAATATGGGCCTGATACCATCAACTTCCAAACATTTTTCATTTCCAAAAACTCATATATATTCCAGAAAATAATTTTCTTTAAAATTCATTTCTCGGGCTTAGGACCTCGGAATTCTATTTCGGGCATATGCCCAAGTTCCATATTTTCCTACGGACTCTTCGGGACCGTCTAATCATGGTTCCGGGTCCGTTTTGTTACATCTCGCATTTTCGTACGTTATATTTTAGTTTTCAGTTAACCGACGTAGACGTGGGGATGAAATCATCTTGACGTTAACGTACTTACGCTATTTATAACAAGCGTTAAATATGTATTATGAAGGATAAAGGGGTACACAAATTAAAGAAAACGAGTTTCGTTGAAAATGAACAATTTGGAATAAAATACGGGTCGAGCAATAACACCCGATAATTATGAGCTAGTATCATGCGATGTACCATATGACCACAGTAGTGTAATATATAAAGTATATATGAAGTATTTTGAAAATAAATAAAATTTTAAGTAATTTGTGATAATTTTTAAATAAATAGAATAAAGAGAAACTATATATTTTTTAACTTCAAACTGATGTACATAATGAACTGAAATCTCTTCTATTTATAGAAGAAAGGAATATGTTGTGTAAGCTGCTACTGCAAGCTGCTATGTAAGCTGCTACTGCAAGCCGTTGTGTAAGCTGCTACTATATCAGATATGGATAATCTTCTACTGAGAGTAATGTTTATCCATAACAGAGTACTGAAAGAATAAGCTCATTGTACCTGGTATGGATAATCTTCTACTGAGGATAATGTTTATTCATAACAGAGTACTGAAAGAATAAGCTCATTGTACCTGGTATGGATAATATTCTACCGGGGGTAATATTTATCCATAACGGAGTATCGAAAGGATAAGCTCATTATACCTGGTATGGATAATCTTCTACCAGGATAATATTTATCCATAATGTAGTATCGAAAGGACAAACTTATTATATCCGGTATGGATAATCTTCTATCGGGGGTAATGTTTATCCATAACCGAGTACCGAAGTGATAAGCTTCTTCAGGAGGCTTATTTCCAATATAGTACTAAATAGATAAATATATTTACGGTGGAGTCCCATATGAATAAGCTTCTTTAGGAAACTTATTTATAACGGAGTACTAAATAAACATCCATAATATAATATATTTATAACACGTGAAACATTTTTCTGACTTTTTTAACTAAAAAAGAAAAAGGAAAGTTTTTTGGATTGCCATAGAGGGACAAATAAAGTGTCAAAAGTTAACTTTTTGTTTTTATACTTTTGTTTGTTACGGAGTATTTAATATTGAGGAAAAACAGAACAAGATATTAGCTAGCGTGGGCGTAGTTCGGACAAATCCAAAATCCATATAAAAATTTGAAACTTATGAATTTTTAGTTTGACTTTTTGGATTACGAATTGTATTTTATATTAATTCTTAAATTTAGAATTTTGGATTGGATTGTGAATTTTGGACTTTGAATTTTCGAATATTCAAAAAAATTATACTTTATACTTAGTCTTAGGCATCTATTTTTCAGATGCCGAATACTAACTAGTGCAACATCCCACCCATTAAACATTAGCGCATATATCCAATACTAGTTACTAATAGGTTCAATATTGAATACCCTACTAAATTGAATATAAAGTTTTGTTTCTTCTCATCCACACTAGTTTCCGTTTTTATGTTTGTGAACGCTGAAGGCTGAAGATGCATTACTATTTATATTAACATGGTCTTACTATGTTTGACTTGTAAATCCATAAGGTCTTATTAATACTTCTCATGCATTTCCTTAGTAATGATTTCATTGTGAGAATGAGGAACTACTAAGGCAACTTGACATGAATGTTCCTTTTTGTAAGAAGAACGAAAAAGCTCAACTTATCGGCTTAAAATCGAAATTCAAAATATCCAATCCATGTAATTGGAAGTCGAACTTAAAAAATTCGATCCAATCTGATCCTATTTGTATTAACTTTGCATTGTAAATTCTTTAATTACAAAAAAACCTAATCGAAATTTTTGTATCCAAGTTAAATTGCCTGAACGCCCACACTTACATGAAAGACTTGTCTTTTTCAAATATTTGGTACGGATAAATTTTACTAGAGAGTTGAGGGAGTCACGCCCTGCCCTGTCACATTGAGTACTTAATGAGACTAGTGATATGAGCCCAGGGTAGTTAATGTAACTTACTTAAGTTAGTGGGTGTATTTATAATTATTAGAAGTGAGTAACTACCTACATATAGGTTAGCTGTCAGACGTTAGTTAGTAGTTAGATAGTGTGCATATATACAGCGTAGTGTATATAATAGAGGAGTAATTCATTCTTCTCTTTAATGAATGAAAGGAGAAGTCATGAGCTCAATTTCCTCTTCCTAATTCATCTGTGTGCGTGTGTGAGTTTCATTATGGTATCAGAGCCACATAGTCATTTGTCACGACCCAAATCCAACTAGTTGTGATGGCACCTAACCCAACCCGTTAGGTAAGCCAATTAACAACTATCCAATTCCAATAAAATTTAATGAGAAAAATAAATAAAAGAAAATCTAAATCTTATACATTTTTCAAGGACTGATAGTACAAATCATGAACGTCTAAGATTTAGAATTTGCAAAGTTGGTATGAAATAAAGTACATCATCTGTTTGAAATATACATGAACAAATTAAAATTTTAAAGCTACCAAGTTCAAGAGGCAGCTATGACCGGAATGTAGGTATATCTTCAAATCCAGCTCCCGTCGAACATAGAAACATCAACATCTAACATCTGCACGCAAGGTGTAGATGTGTAGTATGAGTACAACCGACCCCATTTACTCAATAAGTAACAAACCTAAACTTAGGTTGAAAGTAATGACGAGCTGGGATAAGGGTCCGAGTCCAACTCCAATAGCCAGTCACAGTTCATAATAATGTAATAAGAATGATACAAGAAAATAACTCAGGAATAAGATGCTCAACTCATCCACAGTTACAGAAAGTAGGCATGTTTTACAAGTATAACAGTAAGTCCCAAATCTTCCACTGAAAACACCAAAAAAAGAGTAAGTTTGAAAACCTTGATTTTCCCCAAAATCCTTTCAAAAATAAATAAGATGTTTTATTTTTCAAATAGCATGAGGAAAGTACATCTCTATGCCTGCATGTCACTATGCATGTGAAATCATGAATGCCACCAAAACTGGGTAGCGTGAGGAAATGCATCTCTATGATGAACTCATGTACTCGCATTCTCAGAGCACTCAATCTCATGGTCTCATTCTCTCACTCATCACGCTCAATACTCAGCACTGTACAGGGAACATCCATCCCAACCAAGCATAAATAAAACCTCACGCTCAGTACTGTATGTGGCCAATCCAGCCCAGGGAAGATCCATCCAAAATATATATATATATATATATATATAAATCAACTGCAAGTCGATTTCAGTCACTCGGTACTGTATAAAGCCAATCCAGCCCAAGGAAAATTCATCCCCAAATATAAATGATTTTGGCAAGATCCATGCCACGGAAGATCCATCCCTCAATATAAATCAACTGCGCTCACTAGGGGTATACGGACTCTGGAGAGGCTCCTTCAACTCAAATGCTATAATAAGCTAGATCGAGGCATAAATCAATAAAATATGTTACGATGTGCAACCCGATCCATAAATATCACTCATAATCAGGCCCTCAGCCTCACTCAGTCATCAATATTTCCAGTCTCTAGGGATCACAATATCACAAAATTAGCCCGAAAATGATGATGTGATATATCAATAAATAGCAACAGAAACTGAGATATGATATGCAATGAATAAATATGGCTGAATGCGAAATTTCAATTTTAACATTTAATTCAACATCATAATTTACCTTAGTTGGTCCCAATAAAACCAATATATGCCTAAGCATGATTTCTAGCATGAGTCACTGTGCAGTTTCTCTAACACATGAAAAATACATGGAAAAATACAAGGTAATTGATTACTTAGCTCTACAGAATCGATTGAGTTACAATTACTATGGTGCACGCCCACTAATCGATTCACAATTACTACGGTGCACGCCCACACGCCCATCACCTAGCATATGCATCACCTCCAAACAAATCACATAACATGTATAATCAGGGTTCATACCCTTAGCTCCAAGTTTATAGGTGTTACTGACCTCGAACAAGCCAAATCCAATACCGAGCGAGCCAAACGATGCTCCAAAAATGACATCCCGCGCGTCCGACCTCCGAATGGCTCTAAACTAGCCAAAAGAAACTCAAGAACATCAAATAATGCTTAAGGAAACAATTCCAATTGACAAAGGTTGAATATTTAATCAAACCCCAAAATCAACCAAAAAGCCAAACCCGGGCCCGCACCTCGGAACCCAACAAAACTCACAAAATCTGATGACCCATTCTATTACGAGTCCAACCATACTAGTATCACTCAAATCTGACTCCAAATCGATGTTTAAAACTCGAAAATTTGCTTTATGGAGTTTTAGACAAAACCTTAAATTTTCCCTTTCGAATCATCAACCAAAGGCCAAAATCGAGGATAGATTCATGAAATATAATCAAAACCGAGTTGAGAATGCTTACCCTAATTCATGTGGTGAAATTTCTCTTCAAAGTCGCCCAAAATTGAGCTCCAAGTCTAAAAAATGAGAAGAAAACTACCAACCCTCGAAAATATAGCTTCTGCCCAGCACTGTTCGCATCTGCGAAGAAAATAGCCGCTTCTGCGACAACATCACGCTTCTATGACCACAACTAACCAGACGACCCCTCGCACATGCGGAATAAATTTCCGCTCCAACAACATCGCAGGTGCAAGCTCCTCTTCGCTCTTGCGCAAGGCCCCGCTTTTGCGCCCAATGATTCACTTCTGTGCACATGCATGTGCGCCTCTTCCTCTGCATCTGCGATGATCCCCTAGCCAAGCCTGTTTGTGATTCTCTGACCAACTTTCCATATCTACGGGCTCGCATCTGCATCCATTATTCCACAGATGTGGAAACACCAGAACCTCCTTCAGCAATGCAACAAGCGACAAAATGATCTGAACCTCGTTCGAAACTTATCCGGGCCACTTGGTACCCTATCCAAGTACACCAACAAGTTCCATGATATAACACGAACTTACTCAAGGCTTCAAATCACACATAACAACATCAAAATGACGAATCATACCTCAAATCAAGCTTAAATGAACTTTGAACTTTGAACTTCCAAAACTCGCTCCGAAACATATCAAATCAACCCGGAATAAAGTCAAATTTTTCACACAAGCCCCAAATGACATAACAATGCTATTAAGATTATCGAAAAAACAATCCGAACCCGATATCATCAAAGTCAACCCCCAGTCAAACTTATGAACTTTCCAAACCTTCAAATTTCCAACTTTCGCCAATGAGCGCAGAATCCTTCTAGAAATGTCCAAATACAAATATAGGCACACGCCCGAGTCTAAAATCACCATATAGACCTAACAGAATGATCGAAACTCTGATCCGAGGTCAAATGCTAAAAAGTCAAACTTGGTCAACTCTTCCAATTTAAAGCTCCAATCATGACGTTCATTCTTCAAAATCGATTACGAATAACCTGAAAACCAAAACCGACGATTTATATAAGTCATAATACATTATATGGAGTTACTCATGCCCTCAAACTACCGACCAAAGTGCAAATGCTCAAAACGACCGGTTAGGTTGTTACACCATTAGTGTGATCTCTCTATTTCGATCTTCGAATTTTACATCAGAAGCTCACTGAAGACAACATCAATGGCAGAAATTGACAATGAACTACCAGAAAAACTCAATCACAACCATCCTCTATTTTTGAATGCAAATAACAACTCTGGAGCCGTATTAATATCCTTACAACCACGAGGATCAGAGAATTATTCCATTTGGATCCGAGCAATGAGAATTGTGATCCTAGGTCAAAACAAGATAGGGTTCATCAATGGCATATGGAAAAGGAAAAATTACCGTACAAATCTCATAGATCTTTCCGAGAGGTGCAACACAATCGTATTACCATGGATAATTTGTATGTCACCAGAGCTGCTAAGTGGAATCGTTTACTCGTCAAATGAAATGATTGTCTGGAATGATCTAAAGGAATGTTTTGACAATATTGATTGTTCAAGGATTTTTCAAATTCACAAAGAGATTGCAACTATTAATTAAGTTACTACATCAATCTCCTTGTATTTCTCAAAATTACGATTGATGTGGGTAGAGTTTGATAACTTAGCACTAGCACCGGGCTGCGATTGTGCAAAATCGAATGAGTCAATAGCACTTATGGAGAGATTGAAGCTATTACAGTTCCCAATGGGCTTGAACGAGTCATTTGAATAAGCTCACAGTCATAATTGATGATGGTACCAGTTCCCTCTATGAACAAAGCTTACTCAATGTTAATGGGGTGTGAGAGTCAAAGAGCCATGACAAATCATCTATACATGACTAGGGGACGTGATCCGATTGCCTTAATGACAACTAGAGGTGGTGCTCCATTTAGACCTAAAAGTGGCTAGAATCTATACTGTGATTTTTGCAAAATGAAAGGGCACAATCGAGAAAACTGCTACAAAATTATTGGCTATCTAACAAACTTCAAGCCTAAGAAGAGAGGGGGATTCAACTCTGTTAATTCTGCATCAGTTGAAGATGCTCAACCACAACACTAGCGAAACAGGAATGCAACTCAATTCAATTATAGGGCCAACACATCATCAGACTTTGGCATAGCACCAGTGTTTACTCAAGAACAATTCAACTAAATCTTAATGATGTTGAATAAAGAAGGAGTGACACACACCTTAGCCAACATGGCAGGTATGTCCTGTTGCAGTGCTTGCTTAGTAAGTGATACAACTAAGTCTCACAGTTAGATTATAGACACCGGAGCAACAAATCATATGACCTCCATTTATAGCCTATTATCAGATATGATGGAAGTGATGAAAAATAATATAAAAATAATAAATTTGCCTAATGGAACCAAGGTAGCAGTATCACACATTGGAAGTTGCAGAATAGGAGATAATCGGGAAATCAAAAATGTGTTGTATATCCCTGATTTCAAGTACAACCTATTGTTCGTCTCTAATTGACAAGGGAACTTAAATGTATGGTTGTCTTCTTTCCTGGATTTTGTGTGTTCCAGGATCTCTACACCGAGAAAGTGAAGAGGATTGGTAGAGAAGCTTATGAACTCTATCTGCTGACTACTGCAGATCCTAATAAGAGACAAGAAAACAAGCCCATACACTCACTGATTGCTAGATGGATCAAAACACATTTGCATCTTTGGCATAAGAGGATGGGACATCCCTCTGCAAGAGTCATGAGACAACTACAACACATTAGTGAAGAAGAATGTAGAAATATAGTAAATAACTGTGATGTATGCCCTTTGGCAAAACAAGCAAAGTTACCATTTCCTACTAGAAACACTAGAGCAGAAGGTGTGTTTGAGTTGCTACATATGGATGTTTGGGGAACATTTAGAGTACCTACCTATGATGGTAATAAATACTTCTTAACAATAGTTGATGATCACTCAAGAGTAACCTGGATTTACTTGTTGAAACTAAAGTTAGATGTGATAGTAGTAATTAGAGACTTCTGCTAATGGCATATAATCAATTCAAAAATAAGGTAAAGATGATAAAAACTAACAATGGACCAAAATTCATTAATTCTGAATATGCTAGCTTATTTAGTAGTCTTGGGATCATATATCAAAGAGCATGTCCATATACACCACAACAAAATGGCACAGTAGAAATGAAGCACATGCATTTACTAGAAGTGGCTCGAGCAGTAAGATTTCAGGGACTTATCCCTCTTAAATTTTGGGGTTAATGTATATTGAATACATCCTACTTAATTAATAGGATGCCGACCCTAGTGCTTGCAGGAAAGTCACCTTTTGAGGTGTTTCACAAAAGAATCTCCTCAATGGATCACATAAGAGTTCTAGGATGTCTATGTTATGTTATTCCATTAGTTATAGGAGACAAATTTCAACCCAGAGCACTGGCTTGTGCCATGATGGGGCATTCAACAGTTTAGAAGGGGTACCTGTTATTTGATCTGACTAACAAAACTTTCTTTGTTAGCAGGAATGTCACCTTTAGAAAAAATATTTTCCCTTTTAAATCTACAGGTGTTGCTAAAACTCCTTTGTTTGTTCCTAGTGAATGACCACATCATGAAGATGTCACTATGTCAATTGCTTCTCAGAATGGTTCACCTGATACTACTGAAGGGAAGGACATTATTGCACCAGATGTTGCTGAAGGATCATACAATATTCAGGAAGTTACACACTATAATAGTGACAGTAATGAGGAATCAACACCTCTCTACCAAGAAGGTGACATGGCTGACATGCTGCAGGACCTGTTGTTGGAGAAGTAGATGAACATGTCGATTCTGCAGCAGATATTGTAGATAGAGACATAAATCATGAAGTTGTAGTTGAAGCTGGAGTTGAAATTGCACAACCTTGCCCAGCTCATAATACCCAGAGTTCAGATACTTCTCTGAGAAGGTCTTCTATGGAGAAGTCTCCACCACTTTGGCTAAAGGACTATGTAGCTACACAAGCTTCTAGTTCATGTGTTTACTCACTAGGAAACTACTTGATATATGAAGGTCTGTCACCCAAATACCAGGCACATATAGCAGCCTACTCACCAAGTGTTGAGCCTACTTCTTTCCATGAGGCATCATAGGATCCCAAGTGGATTGATACAATGAAAGCTGAGTTGTATGCTCTGGAGGAGAACAAGACATTGATTATTATGCCTCTGCCACCAGGAAAGAAGGCAATAGGATATAAGTGGATTTAGAAATAAAATAAAAAGCAGATGGAACTACAGAAAGATACAAAGCAAGGCTGGTAGCTAAAAGGTATAATCAAAAGGAGGGTTTTGACTATTAGGAGATTTTTTCTCCTGTTGTTAAGATGGTAACAGTCATAGTGGTTCTGTCTATTGCAACAGTTCAAAGCTGGCTCATTTATCAGATGGATGTGCATAATGCCTTTCTACAGGGAGACCTTTATGATGAAATGTATATGTAGATTCCTCAAGGTTTTGCCAGCAAGGGGGAGTCAGGCATGGTATGCAAGCTTATTAAGTCCCTTTATGGACTAAAACAAGCATCAAGGCAGTGGAATGTGAAGCTTGTAGATGCATTAGTACAGTCAGGTTTGTACAAAGTCAACTAGATTATTCTTTGGTAACAAGGAAGATTGGACAGAAGATAGCAATGGTTCTTGTCTATGTTGATGATCTACTGTTCACAGGAAATAACAAAGGCTTGATCTTGGAGACAAAAAGGTATTCTGCAGCAAGCATTCAAGATAAAAGATCTAGGAGAATTGAAGTTCTTCTTAGGAATAGAGTTTGCAAAATCCAATAAGAGAATTTTTATGAATCAAAGAAAGTATGCTTTGCAGCTTATATCAGAATCAGGTTTAGGGGGAGCTAGACTAGCATAGACTCCTCTAGAGTGCAATCTGAAGTTAACTAGCAAGGAATATGACAATCATGTATAGAAAGGGGGAGATGAACTCTTAGAAGATGTTGCCTCATATCAGAGATTGATAAGCAAGCTACTATACCTCACCATGACAAGTCCAGACATAAGCTTTATTGTACAAACCTTGAGTCAGTTCTTATAACAGCCCAAGAGATCTCACATGGAGGCAACATTGAGAATAATGAGGTATATCAAAAGACAATCAGGAATGGGTGTCTTATTGTCAAGCAAGCCAGCAACTTAGCTCAATGCCTACTGTGATTCTGAATAAGCTTCATGCCCAAACACAAGAAGATTAGTGACAGGGTACTTAGTAACGTTTGGAGATTCATTGATATCCTGTAAATCAAAGAAGCAAACAACAGTATCTAAAAGTTCAGTATAAGCTGAGTATATGAGCATGGCTTCTGTAGTATCAGAGGTCATTTGGCTAGTCAGACTATACTCAAAACTTGGTGTCCAATTGAATTTGCTTGTGACACTGCTATGTGATAGCAAGGCAACAATTCATATTGACGAGAATCCATTTTGCCACAAGAGAATAAAGCATATAAAATCGACTGTCACTTCATAAGGGAGAAGGTTCAGAATGGGAGTCTAGCACCAAGACATGTGCAATCAAGAGAGCAACATGTGAATATCCTAACACAAGGACTTAGCAAACCACAATATGAATACTTGGTTTCCAAGCTGGGGCTGCTTAACATCTTTGCACCCTCCAGCTTGAGGGGGAATAATGAGACTATGAAATGAGGCCAGGGTAATGTAATTTACTTAAGTTAGTGGGTGTATTTGTAAGTATTAGAAGTTAGTAACTACATACACATGGGTTAGCTGTCGATTTTAGTTAGTGGTTAGATATATATATATATATATATATATATATATATATATATATAGGGTAGTGTATAGAACATACGAGTAATTCATTCTTCTCTTTATTGAATGAAAGAAGAAGCTGTGAGCTGAATTTCTTTTTCCTAATTCATCTATGTGCGTGTGTGAGTTTCATTAGTATTCCCATGAGTTCGATTTATTTAGATCACATAATATGATATTAATGGAAGAATAATACTCTTAGAATATGCAGAAATATTATATAAAGTGAACTATAATAAAAGCTAAAGTAAAGAAAATATATTAAAGTTTTGTTTTATTGATTAGCGTTTTGATTGTACCAATCTCAAACCAAGTTAAGAAGCTTAGTTTGTCATAGGAGCTTAATATAAATTAAATTTTGGACTAACTAATTAAGGATTTAATTTTTTTATGCTACTGCATCATTATTTTATTGTGAATAACCACTCTAACCTGAAAGTGACGCCTATCATCATTAATTATTTGTTTGAAAAAGAGTAACTGTGCCAAGATAGAGTTTAAAATAATTATTGATGGGTATCTTATTCATTTATTAGGGGATTGCTGCTAAAAAGAGTGGCAATTATTTGCATTCTTTTTGGTATTGTATGGAAGTATCTGACTTTTAATTTCAACTGCCTTCCTTGCTTAACCTTTTTAAATGTAATCCACAAATGCACAAGCTTTGTCCTTTAATTGGACCGATATGATTCAGCTATTAATGATTAGATTCTACTTTATCTTGCATTTTAATTAGTTTATTTATCCTCATTTATATTTGATAAGTTCTAATTTATGACATTTTCATTGTGGGTTGTTTGATACAATGAATAAGCAAAATTAATTACGGGATAAAACTTTAATACCATTTTATTTTTTGTTTGGTTATTAATTTTGGGATAAATTATTTCAGAACTAAAAATAATATCGGGATAATTTGTATTTATTATAGGGGTGAAATAATAATTCCATGATAAGTTATCCCATGATAAAACAGTAAAATTGATAATTTAAAATTAATGAAACATACCAAACAAATTAATAAGAAATTATACCAGTATAACTAATCTCAGCATAACTTGTTTTCAAACGAAACGAACCCCTAAGAGTACTCCACGTATCTTTTCAGTTCTCTCTCAAATTAAGTTCTATAGAACTTATTTTCTTCCATTGCTACTAATATAATATAATAAACTAAATTACGACCTTAATTGTCACATAAAATTAGACTGATGAAATATTATTTTATTGTTTTCACAGATCAAGAATTCAAATTAATTAGGTTATTTCAAATTCGAAATTCGATGTGATACTTTGCCCAATAGAATAAAATAAATACAAGAAGCTTCAACTGATCGCAGTTGAGCATTGCAAAGAACGCTTAATGTTTATAATGTCTGATACGTATCTAGTCGTTTGCCTATTTGGCCATGAGAATTATCTCCTTTTTTTAATTTTAACTTGAAATTATTTGCAATTCAAAGTCAGTCTAACAACTTGGTTCATTATTTCAATTTCAAACTTAGAGAATTTGAATAGTAAAGAGATGACAATTTCAACTTTTATCCTTAAATATATATTTATTAACTAAACATAGATGCTAGGAGATAAGATGAGATACTGACTTATCTTGAACTCGGGTTTGGGCCATCTGCCCAACTATAGAGTTTCAGTTATAATTGTACATATTCCTTTGGTAGTAAAATTCTCTACTTAAAAAGAAAAAGGAGATGACATTTGAATAGTTGTGAGTGGGTTTGAATAGTCTTATCCAGTTAAATTTTTTTTTCTAGTAATTCAATTGTTAATGTAAACAAATCTAGCTGTAAGAAAAATGTTTAAAATAAAGTGAGATGAGGTGAAAAGGAAATTACATGCAGATTCAAAGGATACAAAAAATGGGATTTCGAAACCAAAATAATGCAAAATTCAACTCGAAAAACTAAAGTAATACGAAAAGAGAAGGAAGAACTAATATACATATAATGCATGCATGACATGTGTTATACCAGCATGACCAAACATCCGAATGTTTGGTCATGTTTGACTTGTATAATGCATGACAAGTATACAAATCAAATATGACCAAAAGTTCGTTAGCCTCAGACGTTTGGTTATGCTCGTATAGTGCATGCTTGGTCAAGCATGCGAGTCAAATCAAACATGCACTGTATATACATTTGTTTTTTTTTTTAAATATTATTTTTCGAAATAAATTTTGCGTTACTCTAGTTCCAAACCCATAAAAATGGAATGAATGCATAAAATAAGTAAAGATGTACCTCTTTTTTTCCCTCAAGTAAAAACATAGAATACCACGGATCTCGAGGAATCTGCATTATTATTACTTTTTTGGTTCAAATCTGAATTATTTTACTGTACATATATTCTCTCTAAAATATAGATAAATTTCCTATACACCAGTTTTTCTTCTGGAAGGACCCAATCACAAGAGAAGTAGGAGTATTTTTTGACCTTTTTGCAAGTTGGCCATAAATGAAGCCTGATTAGGATAAGTCACCGTCCTTATCCTTTGTCTCCACTTATCTACTCTTCATCCTTCTCCTCAATCCCCATTACCAAAATTATCAAACAAAATCTTATATAATAAACTCTCTCTGTTTCCTACTAAGTAGTAATTTGTCAAACAGGGTTTTAGCCAATAGCTTGTTGAATGGACTGTGGCCTCTCCTATTCCAAAATTTCTCTTCACCAATCCTTACTTTTTACGGTGAAGACTACTTTGTTATCATCATCAACCCGTTTTACTTTCAAGAATTCGCCCTTTACGAGTTCTTCTGTCGGTAGTAGGAGATCGTTGTTTGTAGTGGCCAGTGGTAATAGTAGTAGTAAGTGTGAATTTAGTGGTTTAAACGCACCACTAGTACCGACTACACCGACGGGGAGGTTGTTGAGCACTGTGCTTCTGAATGATCGCAACAACTTTCATGTCGTTGTTCAGAAACAGTTGGAGCAGTTAGCGTATGACCGAGATGAAGCTCTGGCTCGGATTAATCTCAGCTTCGGCTCTGATGAAGCTTTTCTCCATAGGTTCGTGCTACTTTATTTTTCTTTTTTCAATGTATCTCCTCTTTTGCGGTGCTTATCACTGTGCTTTTTCCTTTTATGATACTTTATGTAAGTACTTGGCTTTTGTTATCTTTGATTGTCCCCTGCTACAACAATAAAGCCCTAATTTTGGGTTGGCTGCTGCCTGCTATGTTGCTCGTTGCTCGGACTCTCCGACTATATAGGATGTGTGTGTGTCAGATCCTCCAAAAGTAGTGTATTTTTGGAGGACACAGGTGTAGCAGCATTTTGGAGAGTTCGCGCAACATAGGTTGGCAGTAGCAGTACGAATCCCTATACATATGGGGTTATTTGTATAATCTTTAGATAGTCGATAGGTGGTTGGGACCAGCAATTAAAGATCACACATATATCAGCTAACTCTGTCTATCAAGGCCGGATGAGATATCTATTTTTGCTTCGGTGACTGCTCAGCCACACCGTTGTGTGTTTCAGTTATCTCTATAGTTCTTATTTTCACTTTGATGTCCACCTTTTCTTGTAATTTTTTAGTTTAAAGGTTAAACGGCAAAGGCCCAGTGCAGCATTCAACTTTTCAAAGTTCTGTTGTAGACCAGTGTAAATCCACGGCCTCTCTTCTCTTGAAGATTGGAAATCTAGAGTTTAAATTGTACTTGTAGTGTAAGCCTGAAGTATAAGACTGAAATAGACTTGTTTACATGAATTTGGGTAGGTAGTACATTCAGTGATTTTGTTTCTTAGGTACATAAAATTTCTGAATCTCGCATATAAGTGTCAGTTTCTTGTTTTAGATACTGAATATAATGGTAGAGAGTAATAGGAATGATTATTTACCAAATCCTTGATTTTTTGGCTGTTACATGTTAAGAGGAGGATTCAACTGGATAGACTTGGACAACAGTTGTTGGAGGCTTGGATCAAAACTTAGTACGATCAAACACTCAACCAACCTCTAAATTAATGGAAGAGTTGGAAGATATATACATGCACTTAAATATTTACTTGAAGTTGAAAATACCAATTTAATCTCTCTCTCTCTCTGAATCCATAATTTAGCTCTACTTATAAAAGAAAATCCGTAATTCAGCTCTATCCGCCTTCCTCTTCCACATTTTGAAAGATTCTATCGACTATCTTCTCTTAAAAATGCTTAAGAAGGTTGAGCATGTTATCATCATTCTCTTTTTTCAATTATTGGCAGTTAAGATGAATTCCTTGTGCTGATGCCATCAGAAAGGACAGGATGAGGTGCAATAGAAACTTTCAATTACTATTTTGTGTCAAATGATAATAGCATATGAGTTTCTTGGTTTGGTTTGATTAAGATCTTTTTTTTTTTTCAATTGAAGAAAGATCACCATGTGTCAGTAAGTGCCTTTGAACTACATTACCTTTAGACTGCATTTTTAAGGCAAAGCAATATCATAAAGAGAAGCTTTTGCTTCAGTCGGTCATTATCCTCAACGTCATTGTTAGAGATTATTTTGCTTATAGATATGGACTAATTTGTAACTGCCGTTAGCAAAGTTGTAATTGATGATGCAATTTGCTAATTGATTTTTCATTCCCAGAAATATTTTCGTAGGAATGGAACTTTCAGAAACTTGGATAGAGGTACCCAATGATGACATGAGTTGATAAATGTGATGTCGGATGCTGATGTTAAGTCCATTTTTATTGCAATAACCTGTAGCTTCAGATAAACCTAAAAAATGGACATGTATCATTTTTTTTAATAAGTAAAGGCTTTTATTTAAAAAAGGTACCAAGATGGTACAGAAATCAAACTTTGAATCTACAACAGATCCCCCATCATGCTCCATGTTTTCCCCCAAGAATGCAAAAAAATCCAAATAATGATCCATCGTATCTAGTGTCTTACTAAAGCACCGGAAAAATAAGTTCTTAATACATTTGTTTTTAGCTCTAGCAATCTGCACCTCTTCCCTTCAAAGCATGCCTTGTTTCTTTCCAGCCATATAGTCCACAAAATACATATGGGAATACTGCATGGACATGTATCATACAGTAATACATTTGAATTTGACGTTTGAACTGTAGATGCTCTATGTATATCATCTTTCCTTACGAGAATCTTCAAGTAGATATCGGTGCAGCCTAAGACTTATAGTATATTCCAACATACATAACAGTTCCTTGTTTTCTGTATGCAGTAGATTTTGATATTGTTTTCTGTATGCACTAGATTTGCTTGCTGCTTACTGATTAAATAATTGCTCGTCGCTTGATATCACTTCTTGAGGCGTGTTCAAGCTTAGGTCTTGGCTGCAAGCTTATGTATGCGTTCATCTGATGGCATGACATGTTCTGGGAAAGCAATATACTAGAGCAATGCTAGGAGGGAGAGATGCAGCAATGCATTTAGATAGGGACAGGAAAGAAAAATCGAACAATTACCTTATCAAAAGGAAAAAAAATCAAAATTGAACAAACTCACTCTTCTGATGACATTTGGAAGCTTTTTTGACTAGTCAATGAAAAGTAAAGGAGGATAAAGTTCAACAAAGTCAGGGCATCTTTTAAAATGTCATGGAAAAGTATGACACATTTTTTATGACATTTTGTAAGCTTTCTTGACTAGTCATGAAAAGTAAAGGAGGATAAAGTTCAAAAATGTCTCAGGTTCAAATCGGAAGGCAAAAACACTAGGTGATTTCTTCCCATCTTTCTAAGTCTTGGTGGACAAAATTGTCTGTTACCTGTGTTGGTGGTAGGTAATAGGTACCTTGTGGAACTAGTCGAGATACGCGGAAACTTGCCCGGACACCACAGTTATCAACCAAAAAAATGCTTTAAAAAGTTAGGACTGCTTTTAAAATGTCATGGAAAAGTATGAGTTCTTGATTTTGCTCTTCATTCTATTTTACTTTTGCAACACTTATGTGAGGAATTCAACTATGAAATGGAACCACCTGCGGGAGCTGATATAGCCATTATTTAGGTGTCTAACTCATCATCCAAATGATTAAAATAGTAGGTAAATGCTGGTTGCTGCGCAATGATGGTAGGAGTAGTTGTTTGGACGATTCATCGTTATATTACCTGATACTTGTTCATCTAGATATAGACTATCTAGTCTCTTCTGTACTAGATTTACTGAAATTTGAATATGATGTTACGCCAGGAGAATAGCTGAAGTAAAAGAGCTGGAATGTCAAGCTTCCGTCGAAGACATTATGTACATTCTAATATCTTACAAGTTCTCTGGAATGAGAGTGCACTTGGTTCCCAAGCTTTCGAAATGCATGTACAATGACAGACTTGAGATATGGCCTTGTAGGGACTGGGAACTTGAGTCTATCCATAGCTGCGAAGTGCTGGAAATGGTTAGGGAACATCTTACCACTGTTCTAGGATGGAAAGAAAAGTCAAACGTGACCGACAATTGGGCCCCTACTAAAGTACGAAAGCTCCAGCTCTGTCGAGTATATGCTGCTTCTGTTTTATTTGGGTATTTTTTGAAGTCGGCTTCCTTGAGGCACCATTTAGAACAGAAAGTTGATCACATCAACCGGGACCTTGGTATTGCTGGTTCCAGCCAGCTCTTACTTTCAGAGTTGCGGTCCTTAGGATCAGAGACTGTTCCCTTTAGTCACATCAGTGGCACACGATCTACATCAGTGGGCCGAATACCACTTGTTCGGGAAAAAAAGCAAGAAAAACTGAAGTATTATGTGATGAGTTTTGATGCAGAAACATTGCAAATGTGTGCAAAACCAAAATCCAAGGAGGCCCTGAATCTGATTGAGAAGCATATTTATGCACTCTTTGGTGATGAGAAGACGGGTCTAATCGCTAGTGGTGAAGTAATTTCTACATCATTGGCAAGTTTGAAGAGAATTGTTTTGGAGGCTATTGCTTTCGGTTCTTTCCTTTGGGATGCAGAAGAGTACATTAGGACTGTGTATCAGCTCAAGGACAACTAACTAGATGCACAGTGGCTTGATATGTTCTCTATTTATGTTGTCATATATGTATATAGCATATAGAATGTTTCATGTATCTAATACCAAAGAAATGGTTCTCGGGTGTGCAATATCAGAGGATTTGCTTTGTTAATTTGAGTTGTATAGTGTCATCCATGGTATGTAAATAAATCATGAATAATGTAAAGCAGTTTCATGATTTGTATATTGATGTGTGGCCAAACCCTTTAGTTTTTGGCTGTATTAGCAATATGGTTTTTTAGGACTACGTCAAATATTTTTGAAGACAAGAATTCTGTGTCCAGTGGCTGCAGCTGTGATTCCCACTCGGACTGTTAAAAGGATGAATGTATGGAAGTTGAGATGGATCCTCGTCCACTGCAGAGGAATCTCCATCATATATGTTGTTCTTGCCGTCCATATTACTTGATTAAGGATGCAGGTTAGGTCGTAGGTCGTAGGAGGCTAGTCCGATAGCGTAGTGTTTTAGGATACTAGTGGCTCTCGTTGTATCCATATTACTCCATTGTATATGTAGTAGTGTCATTATTACTGTTTATTGCTATTGCTTTTTTTTTTTTTTTTTGGTTATTACGTTGCTGATGTTATCTTTCTTGCTTCCTCTGCTATTACTGCTCCATTGTCTCTTTTCATCTTCTTGAGCCGAGGGTGTATCAAAAACAGCCTCTCTACTCCTCTGGATTAGAGGTAAGGTCTGCGTACATTAAGGCTGTATTGTGGTCCGGTCCCGGGCCTAAATGGACTAAACGAGCCGGGTCAAACGGTCCTGGGTTCTGGCTGGCCGGGCCTAAGCGGTACCGGGCCAAACGGTCCCGGGCTTAACGGTCCTGGAGAGTGGAACCGGCCCACATGATCCCGGGCTAAATGGGCCCAAGTGTTCCGGGCTATTTTTTTTATTTTTTTTTATCTAAGGCAATTTCTTGTAAATTATATTATATAATTGTGACTTAAATCTTCTAATTCAAATTTAAACACAAAAAAATTGTAAAGAAATATTCAAGGGAATGCCTTATAATTTTTATTATAACGACATTAATAAAAAATGACAATATCTTTCTTAGTCGTTCTCCCCCCAATGGAATGAGCACAAAGTTCTAATACCACCATTAAAAGGGGAAAAAAACTAATGAAGATGTGCCAAAATACAAGTTACATATTAGTCAACGTATTATCTCTAACAAATTTCATAAATTCTTCAAGGTTCGGAGGAATTTTCGTTGGTGGTGGCGGAAAAGAAGCTTGTTCATCACCGCTTCCGGGCAAAGCAGCATCCTCCGCAAGTTCTGCTAGCATTTCTTCATAAGCTTCGTCTATCTCCGGTTGTGATTCAGTAAGTCCAAAATTTCTTCATTCCGAACGGATCCAATCTCTGAAAAGTACTGATTTTTCCGAGCTCTCCCTCATAGACGCTCTATGATCACCGATTTGAAGTCTCGCTTGATTGAAAGCGCTCTCCGATGCCACTGTTGAAGCTTGAATACTTAAAATATCTCGAGTCATCCTTGAAAGAACCGGATAGTGTTTTTCTTTGTCCTTCCACCATTCCAAAACATCAAAGGAGCCGTCGGGATTCTCTGATTCAAGTACCTGCGACAAATAAACTTGAAGCTCATTTAGTTGTGAACTATCACCAATATTATCACCTTGAGAACCCCTGAACTCCGTCCAAGAACTAAGTGCTTTTAGGCCCGCAGTTCTTTTAGATGATTGCGAACTAGACGAAGTAGGAGTTGAAACATTTGGTCTAGCATGATCTAAGGCAAATTGATAAGCATTATAAATTGTTTGAGCATTTATTTTAATTGAGGCTTTTGCATATGCAAGTGTAGCAAATTCTTCATCTGAAAGTGATAAAGCCTTATAAATATTTGTATACCAAAAGTGAGGACCTCCTAATTTCATGGTAGGATTTAACATGGTAACAACACCAAAAATAGGGGGGATATGGAAAAAATATTTTTTAAACTTATCTTTCGTAGAATTAATAGCAAATTGATAAATTACCCCACCTTCTGAAAATTGAGTAAACAAATCTGCAAGTGCTGTAATATAAACTAAACAGTTAGAAATAGTAGGATAATATTGCCTAGATTATTCATTTGTAGCAACATGAAATTGTTCTAAAAAGTCTACAAAAATTTAACATTAGTCCAATCCTGATTTGTAAGGTGCTCATCATCATCATCATCATCATCATCATCATCATCGTCATCGTCACCACCAACACGACCATTAAACATTGCTTTTATTGGGTTTCTATATTCATATGCAACAACTAAACTTTCATACATGTAATTCCATCTAATCAGACAAGGTTTAGGAACCTTTCTTTCTCTAAAGCCAAATTCATCACATTTTTTAAAATATTCTCTAAGTCTACTTCTACGGTTTGAATAAAAAAGCCAATTAAGAGCCATTTTAACCTTTTCAATTTCAACATTTAATATTTTCATACCATCACCGACGATTAAATGGTAAATATGACAAATACATCTAACAAGGAAAATATTACTAAATGCAGGATTTAGTGTAGTTGTAAGCAAGCCTATAACATTAGTGTTACTAGAAGCATTATCCATTGAAACTGACATTATTTTATCTCTAATGCAAAAATATCTACAAATATCTGCAACTGTGTTAGCAATAAACTTACTTGTGTGACGTGAATTAATTATTCTATAAGCAATAATGCGCTTTTGCATTTTCCATTCCTCATCAATCCAATGAGTGGTAACAGTAAGATAATCACAGTCATTACCACTTCTACCAATATCAGTAGTAATAACAACGCGACAATTTATATGAGTAAATAAATAGCGCAAATATTGTTCATATTCATGTTTATATTTATAAATATCGCTATTTACGGTTGCGCGAGGCCATCCTTTATAAGTAGGATTAAAAACTCTTATAAGATAATGCACAAAGTGAGGGTTAAAAGGAAAACTATAGGGTAAGCACATAACAGTAACCATTTTTGCCAATTCTTCACAATCTTTATTTGGATCGTAATATAAAATGTCACCGGTAACAGTGTTAATTCCCGGTTGAACTAGATTTGACCCGGTACTAGGGTTAACCTGAGTACCTACACTTGTCCCCTCTTGCGCAGCTTTCATTTGAAGAAATCTAGCT
Organism: Nicotiana sylvestris; assembly: GCF_000393655.2. Classification (NCBI taxonomy): domain Eukaryota; kingdom Viridiplantae; phylum Streptophyta; class Magnoliopsida; order Solanales; family Solanaceae; genus Nicotiana; species Nicotiana sylvestris. The sequence goes on from NC_091065.1 coordinate 54,218,699, forward strand.
TTATCTAGGGGTGTGCATTCGAATCGGCTTATCGATAAATCGAATCGATTATTTGTTATCAGTTTATCGATTTATCAATTTCGATTTCGAAATTTTCCTTATCGAGTTATCGATTTCGATTTCGATTTTGTCCTCGATAAACCGATAAGATATACAAAAAAAAATTATTTTTTTAATTTTTTTAATTTTTTAACCCTTATTCTATAATACCCTTTCCTTTACCTTAAGTCCCTAACCCTATTATTTCATTTACCATATTTAAGGAATGATCATAGTTAAAGCTCAAGGGAATGAAGTTCAAATTAATGGAAAATAGAATTAGCCGCGATGATGTATTTTTTTTTATACCGTTGGAGTATTGGTGGCATACATTTAATCCCTTACTTTAGTTTCGTTGCATGTGCTTGTTGACACACTTTTTATGTTATAAACAATGTTCGTCTTATTTTACTTCTTTTTGTCCATATTAGTTAGGCGTGTTTATAGTGATATACTTTTCGTGGAATCCCGCAAATTTTCTTATTGGTGTAATCGATAACCGAATTGATAAGCCTCAAAAATCGATAAATTGAAATCGAAAAAATTGAAACCTTATTGAAACGATAACGATAAGCATATGTACAAATCGATAATCGATAAGTAATTATCGACAAGAGTCAAAATTGAATCGATAAATCAAATGCACACCCCTAGCTTTATCTTTAGGGTGTGTCTTTATGTCTCTAGTCAAAGTACCCGTACTGCTATAGTCTCTAGTAAATTTATGAGCCATCAAAGTCCCACAAGTTTTACAATTAGCCTTATTTTGATCTCTTAGTTGAATAAAAAAGTGCCAAACAAGAGATGTTTCGCACCGTCTAGAAGGTTGTCTATTAAAAGTAGAGGTTACTACAGGAGGATCAGGCGGGGCATCATTTGGATTATTTTCAGTTGGGTTAACAACATGACTAGTAGGTGTATCATCTAAATCCGATTGCGTTTCATCTAAATCATCATTTTCATCGATAGTTGGATTACCATAACGAGTATTCATGTATTCATCATTTAATTGTTGACCTGGTGCAATATCATGGTAAAATTGACGATCGGTAAATTGAAAATAAGGGTTATCACTATCAGGAATAATAGGTGGAGGAGGACGGGTAACACGTCTGGGTCGGGAAGCCGAGAGAGGAGTAGTAGCTTGGCCACTAGATTCACCAATTTTAGATTTTCCCTTACCACCAAACATTTTTTTCAAAGAAAAGGACATATTAATTATAATAATACAAACTAAAACAAACAAAACTATAATATTAAAACTTAAGAGCTGGAACGAGTTTACCGAATTGACGAACAACTTCTTGAAAATTGTATATCGTTGAAGACTTGAATACTTCGATTCACCAACTTCACAATTTTTCACAAATTCCAATAATAAAGTAAGCAATTATAGAAGAAAATTAGAGAGAGATTGATGATTTTGTGAGTAAAAATGAAAGAATGAGGGGATATTTATAGTTGAGAATAGAGAAAAAGTATAATTACAAAAAGTTTGGGGGGCAAATGACTATTTTTAAAAAGCCAAGCGGCTAAATTGGCAATCCAACGACTAGTTTTTAAACTTCCAACCCTTGGCCAATTTTAATTTTTTTTTTTTTTGAAAAATAGCCATTGGGCCCGGTTGAACCGACCCAGGCCCACCAGCCGGTCCCGGGCTCGCGGTCTCTCCATGCTGGACCGGCCCACAGTGGGCTCCTAGGACCGCTTGGGACCGCACCATACGGGCCAGCCCGTTTAGCCCAAAGCCCATGTGGGCTCGCGGTCCCGAGCTGGGCCCGGACCACAATGCCTTAGGGTATATATTACCCTCTCCAAATCTGACTCGTGGGATTCCACTTGGTTGTTGTATATATTGTTCTTGCAAATTGCAATTCATTTCTTCAATATTGAAGAGAGTTGACCCGCTCTTGCCGTTGGTTAACAACCAGCAGAAAATTTGTTAGATATTCTACTGAGATGCTGGAGGCACGAAGAGTTGACGACTGCTTTGCTTTACTCTTTCCACCTTTCCTACTTGGTTTTGGGGGATGGCATCTTTTAATTGAACTTTTCTCTTTAATTTTTTTACTTATTGAACCTTAGCTATGCTAACTTTGAACCTCGTGTGTAACTCGGTTGAATCAGCGTATCTCTGTGTTTTACTCGGTTGAAGCTGTGACAGAATAACTAGAGTTTTAGGCGGATTAAGTTGGGAACTGGTGACTTGGTTAATTATGTAAGTCTCTAATTCCAAATAAACATTCTGTTTCAATTGGCAGGCCCCTTCTTGCACAATAAGTAACTCTGGGTTAAGAATTAAGAAATGCAGCAGTAGGTGGTGGTACGAGTATTTTAAGCCTTGATACCTGATAAATGCTTATTTATTCACTTGGTCAATCTCTAAACAAAAACCTAAAATAAAGCTCTTTTCTGAATTGCCTTTTCAAATTGATTAAATTAGTTAGCATCTTCCATTTGGTATTTAGCTTTCCTTAACGACTTTGTGTTGCTAAAATGTGTGGACTACTACTATCTCTATCCTGTATACTTCCAATACTTAAACCGCATAAACTAATCGCACGAACTTATTAATTACCCAAACTATTTAAATCATCAATATGTTTATGTTTCCTGTTTTCTCATCCTTCTTTCTCCTGTTTCAATGGCACTTCTCTTCTTGAACACCGTATTCTCAACCTTAGGTTCGATAATCAGCCTCATCATTCGCTTATTTTTCTCTACATCCTATGCATTCGTGTTCATGATCCAAGTACTAAAAGTTCCTGGCGACGCCATCCAAACTGGATTGCAAGCTATAGGAGATGCCGTCAAAGCATGCCTTGAATGTGTGCTGGATCTTTTGTTAGAATTGTTGAGTGCTGCAGCATCTTCTTTCTTTGATCTTCTCAAGACAAGCCTCGTAGAGGGTTCGTCTGCCATGATCTCAGCCATGGGAGAAGTCATGGAGAAGTTGAAAATTTCATCAGAAGAGTTGTCAAAGGAATTGTTGGAGGTTTTTGAAGGACTACAACAGATGATTAGTAAGATTGTGGAGGATTTGTTGAAGAACTACATGGATGCTGTAAAATATGTCGTTCAGAATGCTTAGTTATTCACCCCTTAGAAATTCCAAAAAAATTGAGAATTTGACTTTGTACAAGGAGAACAATTAATTTATTTAGACTTCAATTTCGAGTTCTTTTATTAGATGTTTAAATCCTTTTCACATAGACATTGCACCATTTATATATTCTGGATATATATAGAAGTATTAATTGCGTATATACATTAAAATTATTTGTTTGTAGCTATTAAACTATACAAAAATGATAACTCGAGTTGATTTCTGACTAGTGGCTTGCATCCACTTGAATTGCTAATGAGACAAATCACAAAAGCACAATTGCAAGTGAAGGAACGTGATAACCTAAACACATTAATTTAACGTGTAAATCGTAAAACAAGAACTTATTTGTATAGCGTAAGGGGAAGGAACGGACGAACCGCAGCTAGAATTACTGGTCGGTGGTGGTTGTCACAATATGTCGGAGCAACCGCCTATTCCACAGTCTAAACCGTAACTGGAATTGAGAGAAGAGCGTAGAAAAATACTGCAAAGAGTATATTTTATTTTACACTGTGAGTGTACTTATATAGGGAATATTGGGGTTAACTAATAACCCTATTGGACCTTAAAGTACCCCTTATGGGTGGACCCAAAATTTCCTACATATCCCACTCACACATAGTGAGAGTGCTCATCTTATCTCAGAAACATATTCTCATATCATCTCCTTAATCATTCATACAGGGAAGTAGACCGTGCGACCAACATACTATGAGAGCTAAGTGCTATACGTCTGTTAGGAGTATATAGCCTCTCGTCGAGTGCAAACTTACAAGTAGATCATAAAGTATGCAGTACCCTAGATCATATGAATCACATTTGATATAATCTCAAAATCTCATATATCATTATTTCTTGTATTCACAATCATAACTTATAAGTTATAACTGGTGTACCAGTGAACACAAATAAATGAGATTTCATCAATGATCTTTCTCTTCTCATAATCCTCTTAACATTAGTTTGTCCGCTTTTCTAGATATGCTCCGCTAGACCGAATCTATGTACATGATCCTTTGAAAACACAGTAAGATAGCTAACTTCACACTAAGTCTCAAGTATCTGATCGGAGTCTCTGAGGGTACAAAATCTTGAGCCATCATCAAAACTCTGGGTCTCACACAACAATAAGTTGAGAATGGACTTATGTTAATCAATTGGTCGACATTAGCACACATGGTATGAAATACGTGCTACAGTATTTTCTCCTTCTCCCAAGGAGTGTATGTCTTTATTTCATAAAGAATTCTGTACATATGACATTTAGACACCATAAATATCTAAATTTCAGTTTATTGACCTACAAATCATATTTAACTCACATCTGGCTAAAAGGTAGACTAGGTGAACGTTTTTCACCCTACTGACCTTATGTCATTGTTTAACCGACATTTAAATTTTAAGCAAATAGCTCTCAAATTATCCTTATGATAATTTTACTTAAAATCATGTATCATCTCCTTATATCACTAAGATAAGGAGGCGGTGCCAGTGTGAGAAGTCCAACCTCTTGTCTACCCAACATACTTATCAAAAAAATATAGAATGCACATAGCATTCAACGATAAAAATATGTATGTATATATATCAATTTTATTGATAATTAAAGAACATCAATTTTGTGAACATAAAAAAATAAATAAGAAATAAAGTATCTCAAAGTCTACGCAAGACTTGAGATCTAGTGTTTCTCATAAATGCATCTCTAGACAAATGCTTGGTCAATGGATCGATTAACATATCTTTTGTAGACACATACTTCACATTCACTACCTTGCGTCTAACCATGTCTCTCACATAGTTATTCTTGATATCTATGTGTTTGGTTTTACAATGAAACCTAGGGTCCTTGATGGAGGATATTGCAGCCTCACTATCACAGTAGACTAAAACTGCTTTAATATTTTTAGCAATATCCAACAAATATTCCAAGAACATTTTCAACCAAACAGCTTCTTGTGTTGCTGATGCAAGAGCCACGTATTCGGCTTCCATCGTAGATAGTGATACACATGATTATTTCTTACTACTCCATGATATAGCGCTATCACTTACTAAGAAAACATATCCTGAAGTAGACTTCCTTTCATCTAGATCTCCTCCATGATCAACATTAATGTATCCAACTAATCGCAGAACCTTGCCACCTTGGTAACAAAGGTCATAATCAGCAATTTCCTTCAGATATCTCATGATCCTTTTTACTGCTTGCCAATGTGCTAAATCGCAGTCAGTTTGAGGTCTACTTACCAATCCAACTGCTTGATAGATATCAAGTCTAGTGCACACCACAACATATATTAGACTTTCAACTGCGCTCCTATAAGAACTCGGCTCATTCTTTTTGTCTCTTCGGGAGTCTTAGGATACATCTGACCTCCCAAGGCATGGCCTTTACTGATAGGAGTGTCAACTGGGCTACTATTTTGCATATTGAATCGTTCAAGAACTTTTCTAATGTAATTCTCATGTGAGAGATACAATAGTTTCTTTGGATGATCTCTTGAAATCTTAACTCTAAGAATATATGTAGCTTCACCCATATCTTTCATCTCAAATTGGGATGACAACCATAGGTTAATCTCGGTGATAAACTCCTTATCATTTCCAACTATAAGTATGTCATCTACATACAATGTGAAATTACAAGCTTATTCCTTGATCTTTTGGTATAAGCATAATGGTCTTCATCCATCATGGAAAAACCATTGGATGCAAGAACATTATGAAATTGTATATACCACTCATTGAAGATTGTTTGAGGCAATAAATAAATTACAAAAGTCTACAAACCTTTTGTTCGTCGCCCTTTTCAATGAAACACTCACGTTTATATATATAAATTTCTTCATCTAATTTTCCATTTAGAAATTCAGTCTTTACATTCATCTTATATAATTCAATATCTAATCTTGCAACAATAGCTAGAACTAGGTGAACGAGGTAAATCGTACGTCAGGCGAGAAAGTGTAACGATCAGACCAGTCATTTTATGCATTGCACCCCATTTTCTCTTTTGATGCTTCACACATATGTAATTTAGGTTTTATTACTTGCGGAGTTGATTGGTTTCATATCGGGAAGATTTCGGATTGATTTAGACCCTTTGGTTCTTGACTTAGAAGCTTAAGTTAGAAATGCTGACCAAACTTTGATTTTTGTAAAAAAGACCCTGGAACGGTATTTTGATGGCTCTTATGGATTCCTACCGTTGTTTTGAACTTGGGCGTATGCCTGAAATCAAATTCGGAGCTCCGTAGGTTGATTTGCATTGTTTTCCCGAAAAATGGCAATTTGAGGTTTAGAAGTTTGACCGTAGGTTGACTTTTAGCTATCAGGTTCAGAACTAGATTTTGGGACTAGAAATAGGTCTGTTATGCTATTTAGAACTTGTGTACAAAATTTGGTATCTATTGGATTTGATTTGATAAGATTCGGATGCTTAGTTGCAATTCTAGAAGTTCTTGAACTTTACTTTGAAATTCATGCATTTTGGTGTCCGATTCGTAGTTCTAGATGTTATTTTTGTGTTTTGATCACGCGAGCGAGTTCATATGATATTTTTAGACTCATGTGGATATTTTTTTTGGAGACTCGAGTGATCGGATGAGTTTCGAACGTGTTTCAGAATGATTTGGACTGAAAATAGAAAATCCCTAGATAGGACAACTCGCATTGGCGGAGCTGTTCTCGCATTTGCGAGGAGGACATATTTCGCATTTACGAAGTCTAAGTCGCAATTGCGACATTTACTCAGTGTATCAATGGCCGTAGTTGCGAGCCTTTCTTCGCAATTGCGAGGGTTCACAATTACTAGGCTAGTGTCGAAAATGCGACATCTACAAGTGAACAAAAAGTTAGAAAGTCGGGATTTCATATCATTTATCATATTTTAGAACCCTAGGCTCAGTAGGAGATGATTTGGAGAGTGAAGTTTCATCTACAAACTTTAGGTAAATAATTGTAATCAATTTCCAGCTATATTTCATGAATATATCTTAGATTTAACATCAAATTTATGTGAATCAAAGTGAAAATATGGGAAATTTTGTCAAGTTCTTGAAAAATGAAGAAGTGAGTTTTAAAAGTCGATTTGGACTCGGATTTGAAAATAAAATACATATTTATGGGTAGTCGGAATCTACTCTTGGACACATTTTGAACGGGGGGGGGGGGGGGAGGGGACGAGGTTGACTTTATTGACTTTTTGGGAATTTTGGAGAGATCAAAGCTTTATCTATTGTAATTATTTTTCCTTGCATTGATTGATGACATTAAGTCACTTTTGGTTAGATTTGAGCCGCGTGGAGGGGAATTTTAGGGGAAAAGCTATTTCCGAGGGTTGAGTTGGCCTAATTGAAATAAGTATCTTGCCTAACTTTGTATGGGGGAACTACCCCTTAGGATTGGGTTGAATGTATTAATTGTGTTATGTGAAAGTCATGTACGCAAGGTGACGAATGGGTATATGGTCTATCTATGGTAATTGACTAGTTTAGGTTATCTAGACTCTTTCCATACTTTAAATTGAATTGTCATAACATGTTATATTCGTCATTGTTAATTAACGATTACATGTGTTAACCTACCCTTACACGCTTTATTTGACATTGCTAATACTTATTATACCTCTTACTTGTTATGTTACTCTTATATGCTTTAGTTGAAGTTATTCTCTTCCTTATTGCCTTGTTGCATCTTTAATTGTTGACTTGATTTTGCTTGAAGTTGTTATTTCGTGAATTATCTTCTTGTTGAGATATTGGTGTTGATGTTGTAAAAGCCATTATCATATTGAGGTGAAGTTGTTAATTGTTAAGATATCAGTCATGTTGAGCAATTCACATTTCTTTCGTTATTGTTGAGATTCTTGTGCACATTATGGTTGAGCCATGGGATATTATAGTGAAAACATTGATATTATTGAATTTTGACAAGTTGTGTCATACGTGAACTTGTGGTGCAAGTTGTTATTGTGTTGTTATTAGTTTATATGAGTCCACAAAACTATAGAGTACCTGGTCCTCTATGAGTTTCTACTGAGAATACTAATAAAATAGTAAGTAAATGAGACACGAAATTTTTACGTGGAAAAATCCCAACTCAAGGGGACAAAAACCACGACCTACACTTGTAGGCTTTCAACTTCACTAACTTGTAAACACACTATTACAAGCCACTTTGTAATGACTCTATTACAAAGACTTCAACTCAACTAACTTGTGATACACTTACCACAAGCCACTTTGTCACTCACTAGTTACAAAGACTTTAACTTATAACTAACTCTAGTCACAACCCAACTCAGAAAGTTTATGGTTTTACAAAGGGGTTCCTAAGCAATGCTTCTAGCTAAGCAATTTACGAATTACAGTAAGAACAATCACAAAGCTACAACTCAACTAAGGACAACAAAATACTAGATTTATGAAATGGTCCGTAGTAGCATTTAACTTTGTTCTTCAAGCTCTTGAGAAATAAGTTCACTGTTGCAGAAGACTTGAATGCTTGAAGTAAAAACTCAAGTGTTCAAGTGATATTTTATTATAATTCTCTTGTTAATACACCTTTAATAATATCACTTGAATGATGTAAGCACTTGGTTGGTCAAAAGGCAAGTGACTGCAAAACTGTTGTACTGTGTGCACTATTTCTGGCAGTCACTTTTCAGCTGTGTACAGGTGACTTTCGTACTGCTGTTAGGGAAACACAAGGGATCAGGTCCTTGTCTTGTTTCTCTAGTTTCTACACTTGCAGCAGTTCACATTAGTTGGAGTCCTGGCTGGAATCCGTTCATTTGTAATGTGTACCGAGTGTGTCAGGTTTCCTATCTGGTTCTTGACAGTAAGTTTGTTAGATCATCAAAACATAAGGCAAAGACATTGAAAACTCATCAATTTCCCCCTTTTTTGATGATGACAAACTTAGACATTGATAACATGTATTTAGAGCAAAAAATAACTAGATGAAGTAACAGGAACTTCACAAGTTCCCTCTGACTTTATGCTTCACCCTTAATCAGATCTCTGTTTCAATTATACTTCACCCTTTTGGCATCATTAAAAATACACAATCAGGCAAACTTCATAAAGAAGTCTAGCCTAGCTAACTCATACCACATATGTGCACACAATATGATAGAGAAGAGAAACAGAGAATACAAGCATTGAGATATCAAAAAGAGGATAGATTTTATATATAAAACATATGCCAATTGTAAGCACGTGATTTTTTCCCTATATGAGAATTACTCCCAAAAAATTCAAAATAAAATGATTTTCCTTGGTGTGCAATTTTGAGAATTTTTGTGACATTTTTGGATAATTATTTGTATTTGTCTGTGCATGTTTATTTGTTAAATTAATAAAAAATACAAAAATATGTCGCATTTTGCATGTAGGATTTAATTCTACAATTGTTAGTAATTAAGTTTGTTTTACAAAAATTGAAAATTACAAAAATAGGCATCTTTTGCATTTTTAGCATTTAATGTCCAAATGTACAATTTTATGCTTAATTATTACTTAATTGTGCGTTAATTGTTATTGGGAGTTAATTTGCGCTTTTATAACTTAATAATAATTTAAGGATTTTTTAAAATTTAGTTTTAGAAAAATAAAAGAAGAAAAGAGAGCAAAAATATAAAGAAAATCGGAATTGGGCTCCCCTTCTAATTCAAGCTACAAGCCCAAAAATACCCAACCTTCCCCATGACCCGATCCATCTCCGCACGGTCGACCCGGTCTGCCCCATAACCCCAATACCTAACCCCTCTTCATTTTTCATTTTTCCCAAAACAAAAAAAAAACAAAAAAAAAAAACAAGAAAACCCTAAAAAAATCCCATCCGCCCCCTCTCTTTCTCTCTTCTCTTTCACCATCCCAAACACCCCAAAAACTCCAAGTAGCCATGGATGCTGCCATTTCCCCTTCACGCCTCACCCTCAACATATACACACTAGTCGTCGAACCTCCATAGCCACGCCAAACGACCCCGCTGCCATTGCTTCATCTCCTTCGTCGAGCTCGAAGCTTGCTCAACATCCATGGATGCCACTGCTGCGTCGTCTGCTTCTTTAGTCCGTGCTGCTGCTATTTCTTTTCCATTCCAGCTGCCTCGAGTGTTTCTGCTGCTTCTACTAAGATCCAGCCATGACGAGCAGCTGCTCCCAACCAAACGACCCTACTGTGCGTCGTCGAGCAGCTGAGTCTAAAACAAACCTCCACTGCTGCGTCGTCTGCTTCATCGCTACCATGGCAGTTGCTTCATCTACTTCATCTTCATGGATGCCTGCGTCGTCCAAACAAACCCCCATCGCTACTGCCTCTTCTTCGTCGTCTCCAAACCCCGTCGACAACCATAACACCATTGTTGCTGCCTTCGTCGAGCTCCAACCAAACGTTGTTGCTTCTTCTTCTTCTTCACTCAACGCTGCTACTTCGACGTCCAGCAGCAACCAAGCAACCACGGCTGCTGCCTCGTTCACCACTGCTGCTGATATCCATCAGTATTATTAAGCCTTTGTTTGGCTATTGAGAACTTTGTTTGCTGTTGTTAAGGTTCAATCCGTTGAGGTCGTCGTTTGTCGTTCTGAGTTCGTCAAGTTTAAAAAGGAAGGTGGGTTTTTCATTGTTCGTCAAGATCCGGTATGGCGAGGTTGTTTGTTCAAGTTGTCCGTTTCCATTCGAGCTCGTCGTTGTTCATTTTCGGTTAGTTGGCTTAAGTTTCGAATCTGTCCGTATTTTGTTTTGATATTCTCGGATCTTAAATCAGTAAATGTTTGATTCTTGTTTTGTTCGTGTTTATCGTTTCTTGATTATTTCTTCAGGATTGTTTCATTTGTTCTTGTTTATTTTTATGTAGAAATTGTTAGTTTAATTATAATGTTGTTAGATTCAAATTGAAGTTTAATTAATTATTTCTTCAGTTTGTTTCATGTGTTATGTATTTTTTTCAAAAATTGTTAATGTTGTTTAAATCGTTTGAATCCGTCATGTTTGTTGTTTAAAATAGATTTAATTCATGTTCGTCTTTGTTTGAAGTTCGTTTTTAATCCAGTGATTTAATGTGAGTTTATGTTTTGGTTTTTGATTTGTTGATTTAGTTTGAATCATGTATTGTGTTGTTAATATTGTTGTTTCCTTGCTCATCCATTTTTGGTCTAAGTTAATCAGGATTGGTTCCCAATATGGTTAATTTATTTCCATTAATTTGAAGTTGTATGACTCATCTGTGTTCATATGATTTGTTGTTGAATTTGTTTAGAAATTGGTCATAATGGCTATATTTTGGTTGAGATTGATTATGTGATTGGTTATAACTGATGGGGGTAGTTTGGTAAATTGCAGTACATTCAGGGGTAAAATGGTAATTGCAATAAGGTCGGAGGGGTAGTTTGGGAATTGAACATTTTGAATAATTCTTTATGTTAAGCATGGGGGACAAGATGTAATGGGGTGTGGGTGATATAATTGTTTAATATAATGGGGGACAAGACATAATGTAGTGGATGAGAATATTGTAATTGTTTATGTTAGGCATGGGGGATAAGATGTAATGAGGTGAGGTTGATATAATTATTTAATATAATGGGGGACAAGACACAAAATAGTGGGGAATAATTCATTTGTTTAAGAAAGTGGGAAACAAAGCATGCTTTGAGGGAACTATTTCGGGTTGGGGATTCAAGACAAGAGTCTTGTTATATATAGGGTCATTTGATACATTTTAAGGGGACGGAAAAAAACGAGAAGATTATTATTAGGAGGATTATTTTCTAGAGAGATTTTTTGGGGAGAACATAGAGAGAGAGAAAGGAAGAGACTTTTAGAAGAAGAAAAAGTTGAGAGAGTTGACTGAATTTTGAGAAATTAGAATTTGAGAGTAAAAGAGAAAGACAATTTGAACTTTCACTTGAATAATTTTCGTTTTGCCTTTTCTCGAGTGTTATTCAAAATCAGTAAACTACTGCATCTTATATCCGTCTCTCTTCTGCTTTGATTGCGATTGCACTTTGGTATTGCTGATTTTTCAATCCGTTGCTGGGTTATTCTACTGGTTGTTACTGGTTTTGCGGTGTTGCTGAACCTGCTGTTGTTGTGTTATTATTGCTACTGACTTCTCCTTCTTTTGTTCTTGTACTGCCATTTCCAGGTACACATTTGTACACTCTCGGCTTGAAGCAAAATGAAATATTAATCAGGCTTTGTTCCTGTTGAATTCCTCCTGTTTAGATTGTGTTTGAATATAATTTTCCTTTCTTTGTATAAAAATGTAGTTGACTGATTAATGAGTAATGAGGTTGCATATGTATAACTTCTTCATCTAATAATGTTAGTTTAAATTAATCGAAGAATAGTTAATCTGTTTTGATATTATTGTGCGTCAATCTCATGTTCCAGTGTTATTATATAATAGAATATAGAACGGAGGCAATCTCTCTTTGTACAAACTCGATTGCAATTTTCCATTTGCATTAGCCGTAAACTAATAACTAATAAGTTCGACTTTTTCAGCATGTAATTAATTGAGGGATTTCCTTTTATTTTTAGAGACGAACTTAATAGAAGAAATGTAGTCACTATAGGTTTATCCTTTTAAATAAAATGAGACAAGCCTCGCCAAATAAAACACACAGATTGCGGGGCCCTCATAAATGCATGCGTTAATTACTTAGAATTTGGGATGGACTGTTTAGTGAATTTCACTGCATTCCCAAAGATAATAACGCGTTAGTCTCTTTAGATGCGATTTAATTAAATTACTTTCTTAAACTCGGGTGCACATTTATGTGACCCGAATCCAAATCTCAGCGGAGTCGAAATGTGTCTCTAATCACGGGTACATTGATTGTGACGTGGTTCGAGATACGTGTCCATGACGTTGCAAATTCCTTTTAAAAAAATAAGAATGAGATGAGTCTCGCCGAATAAAAATACAAAATTGCGGGGCCCTCAGTAAATATTTGCTTTAAAATTTCTTAGACTTCGGGATGGACCGTTTAGCAAAATTCCACGGCCCTACCCAAAGTAAATGATACGCTAGTCACTTTAGGCGCGCCTTTAATAATTTAATTTCCTTAAACTCGGGTTCACATTTATGTGACCCAAATCCAAATCTCAACGGAGTCAAAGTGTGTCGACGACCACGGGTACATTCATGTGACGCAGTCCAAAGACATGTTTTAAGCGATGTTCACATTCTTAATAATAATAATTATGAAAGCGGTAAAAAGTTAAAATTTGCACATAAGTTCATATTTGTATAAAATCAGATAATCAAGCCGAATATAACAGTTGAGCGACCGTGCTAGAACCACGGAACTCGGGAATGCCTAACACCTTCTCTCGGGTTAACAGAATTCCTTATCCGGATTTCTGGTGCGCAGACTGTAATATGGAGTCATTCTTTTCCTCGATTTGGGATTAAATTGGTGACTTGGGACACCCTAAATCTCCCAAGTGGCGACTCTGAAATAAACAAACAAATCCTGTTTCGATTGTCCTTTAACTGGAAAAACTCCTACGCCCCTCGTGGGGGCGGAAAAAGGAGGTGTGACAGCTCTGGCGACTCTGCTGGGTATTAGAGCCCTGAACCACTGGTTCAGAGTTAGAAATTCGAGCTTAGATGAATTGTTATATTTGGTTTTATCTGATTTTGTTACATGATATATGCCTAATGTGCTAAATGATGCTTTTACCGCTTTGATATTATCTGAACTGTATATAAACTGTGCCGAAACCCTTCTCTTCTTACCTCCAGGGAGAAGCTCGCTGGTCGAGACTCCCTATTCTGTTAGTGTCAATACCTGAAATAAGAAAGAGGCCGGATAAGTTACAAAGCCGGACGACCCCGCAAGTCCCCGGTACGTAGCCCCCTCCTCGACTCGAGTTGTCCGCTCGGGTACACAATCTAGAACAAATGCCCAGGTTATGAACTTAGAATAACTCAGCTTCATGCCGGATCCCTAGTAGGAACGTTTGTTTGCATCACGTGCATCTGACTTTGGAGGCTCAACACAGGGGTTGGGTCTGTCTAGGACAGGTTCACCAAAAATGAAAATGACCATCCTGATGCATCTTACTTGCTGCTACTTGTGCATTTATTTGATCCGGACTTGTGTGTTGACCGACTTTTGAATATCAGGAATAATGTTTTGAAATTGAAAAAAAAAAGAAATAGCGGTTAGGGAATTGATTGTTTATTTTTGAAAAAAACCCAATGCCCAAATACTGTCAAAACTCTGCCGAAATTTTGAGAAAATGAGAAAAAATGTCTTATTAGTTTGTTTTATTAAAAGCAAAGGAAAAATAGAGAAAAAAGTCGTTGTTCTGTCTTGTTTTTCAAAAAAAATAGAAAAAAATAGTTTGTCTTGCCATGAAAATGAAAATGAAAAAGAAAAAGAGTCTTGTTTTTAAAATGGTTTTTTTATTTATTTGTTTATGAAAATGCTAAAAAAATAAAAAGAGTCGGGCGTTGAAAGTGGTTTTATTATTTGTTGCAAATATATATATATATATATATATATATATATATATATATATATATATATATATATATATATCCAAAAAGTTTTTCTTTATTTCCAAAAAATATATATATATCTGTATTTGTTGCAAAAATATTTATCTTGCCAAAAAGTCTAGAAAAGTTTTTTAGACCCCCAATTTTCAAAACAAAAAATCCAAAAATATTTTCCATTATTGACTTCTTTAGAAAGTCTTTTTAATTATTTAAAAAAATAAAATAAAATAAAAAATATATAATAAAATAAAAAATCCGAAAATATTTTCTCTCTTCTTTCAAAATTGAAAAGAAAATTCAAAATTCAAAAAATACTTTTAGAAGCATTTCTTTCATTGAAGGTAAAATTCCAAAAACATTTTCTTAGAAATCCTTCTTTGCAAAAATGCTCCCTTTCCTCCTTAAAAAAAAGGGTTAGTTCATTTACTTATTCATGATCTTCCCGAACTACGCGGGTTTGATTCTCACCGGATGTGAGATACGTAGGCAACCCTCATCGGGTCCAACCCCACCATTTGCTAAAATAGCCAAAAACAAATAAATAATAATAATAAAAAAAAACATGTCAAAATTTTAATTCTGTCATAAAGAAATTGGGTGACGCTGTTTTGTCAAAACATAGCCGAATATTCTCGAAAGGGACGCCGGAAGGCTGACTTTGCATAAACAGCCACCTTTGGGTCATTTTTAAGATTTGGTCCAGTTGACACACACAGCCTTAAAAATCTTCGTCCTCGAGACGTTGAAAGACCGCGTTTGCAATATTGAGTTTTCTAATTTGAAAAACGATAAAAAGAGTCATAAATAAGTCATGTGATGTTGTTTTGTCATAAATAGCCGAATGTTCCCGAAAGGGACGCCGGAAGGCTGACTTTGCATAAACAGCCACCTTTGGGTCACTTTTTAAGATTTGGTCCAGTTGACCCACACAGCCTTAAAAATCTTCGTCCCCGAGACGTTGAAAGGCCGTGTTTGCAATATTGAGTTTTCTATTTTGAAAAAATGATAAAAAGAGTCATAAATAAGTCGGGTGATGTTGTTTTGTCAAAAATAGCCGAATGTTCCCGAAAGGGACGCCGGAAGGCTGACTTTGCATAAACAACCACCTTTGGGTCATGTTTAGGATTTTGGTCCAATTGACACACATAGCCTTAAAAAATCTTCGTCCCCGAGACGCTGAAGGGCCGTGTTTGCAACACCAGGTTTTTATTGTAATTTGAAAAGAAAAAAAACAAAGAGTCAGCGGTCAGGTGAATACCGTTTGGATTTTTAGTCAAAAACCAGCTTCGGTCGCGTCTTATACCGTTCTTGCCGAAATAGCCTTAGAGTATCTTTCAGTTGTCGAAAGGCTATTTTCGTAAAAGAACGGACAAGTTTGTAAAGTGTCGTAAAACAACCCTCCCCGGCCTCAAAATTCATGTGAAATTTGGAAGGGGCCACATTTGCAAAAATAACCGTTCGGTTGCATTTGTCAAACGGAGAAAGGAAACTGGCCATTTGTTTTTGGAATTTGTAAATCTTTTTAATTAGAATATGTGGGTTGTTTGATTTTCGAGTTTGTAGGTCATCTTCAAACCCTTGAAACCCAGTATGTTTAAACATGAAAATTGAAAAATAATGTTTAGTATTGTTTATCTTTTATTGTCCGAACTACGCAAGGTCTGATTCATGCGGGGTCATGATACGTAGGCAATCTCCATAAGATTCGACCACGACAAAAAGAAAAAAAAATGATGAAAAAGAATGAAAAAAAAGAAAAAAAATGAAAAAAAAATCGAGAAAAAAGAAAAATGAAAAAAAGGAAAAAAAAGGAAAAGATGTTGTTAATAATGAGGACCGACTGAGTCCATTTTAATCTGTTTTGTTTTGAATCACAAAGAAAGAAGGTGGTTGGTTTGTGGTAAGCCGGAAATACAAGATCCAAAAGCACACTTTGCGGGGATCAGGCCTGATGACAGAAGCATTCGAGTCCTATTGGGAACTTGTTGACTAAGGTTGATGATATTGAAGTTGGCAATGGTCTGGGCAATACTGATGCGAAGCTCTGTGGCTGAGATGCCAGTTTTGATGAAGTGGGAGGACGTTCCGTTCCTTGGTTATCAAGAGAGAAGTTTTTGATGGTTTATTTTGTTGTCATTTCTGTTATCCGGATTATTCTTAGGGTTGTAATCCGAATATTGTCTTGTGTCAAACTTTCTTATCTTTCCATTTTGTCATAGCGGTTTGTTTAAGTTTGTCCAGTTGTTTTAGGATTTTATTCTGGTTTGTTTTTGTTTGTTTTGTTATTCAAACCATTTCACCTGTAGTCTAATGCAAAATCCGGTCTTTTATTATTTTCAGTCATCTTTTGTTTAGTCCTTTTATCATTTTTGTTCAGCGCCGATTCCAGTGACATGACATGCGCACACAGTTTGGGCCTAATCTTAAAAGTTAATCAGAAAACCCCGGAAAGGTGATCAGAACATTTAAAGGAAATAAGGACGGTTTGAGATTATTCGGAGCTCGAGTCATGTGGAACTAGGGCAAGTTAAACACAAAGAAAACCGTTAAAAGCAAGATTCGCCAAATTGGCATGAGGGTCGTTCATGATAACGAGTGTGAGAGTGTCGCCCAACGATGCTTTAGAAATGACAAATGAAAAGGCAAATGGGTGAATATAATTGTCAAGTCCAGCACCATCGGAAGAGGCTACAAATCTTTGTTTAATTGTGTTGTTTGCACTTGACATGTTTTGAAGACTGGAATGACGAAGGCATTTTGTTTTGCTACCTAAACACTTTATCCTTCGTTACCCCTTTTGAGCCTTATTTATTTTTCTTACATGCCCCTCGTTCGGAATCATTAGCAACGACTAGAAAACACAAGCATGGTAGGTAAAGAAAAAGAAAAAAAGAGAAAGAAAAGAAAACAACAAAAAAAAAAGAGAAAAGAAAAAGAGAAAAGAAAATGATAACAAAAAAAGAAAATAAAATAATAGGTAAATGAAGAAAACAGAGGAATTGGGAACTACGTTTGACCTGATTCCTCAAAGAGGATACGTAGGCGCCTCACGGCTCGGTCATAGTGTGCATAGTGTGCATGGTGTGCATAGTGTAACAAAAAATTAAAAAAAAAAATCTCCAAGCAAGAAACTGGGGCAAGGGTTGCGCTTGTTGTAAACAAATATGGTTTCGAAGGTTGTAATTTTGAACCCCAAATTGATTTGATTTTGAGCCTTTAATACCCTTTCTTTCTAGCCTATCCAAAAACCACATTACGGTCCAAAGAAAGACCTTTTGATCAGTCTTCAAAGGATGCCAAGTCAGACAAATGAGAGTCTTACCGGTGAACATAACACTCTGTTCTACAGCAGAAAGGACTCTAATCCCCAGCAGAAAGAGTCATACCGGCAACACTCCAAATCCCCAGCTGGAAAGTAATACAAATGAGAGAGTCTTATCGGTGAAAATCTTCATGGACACCATAAGGCGATGAAAGCTGAGAGAAAAACCAAAATGAGAGAGACTTGATAGTGAAAACCTTTTGGGCACTACAAGTCGAATAAGATTGAGAATCAGATGGGGAGTCGCCAAATGAAGATCTTGAAAGATGATTGATGGTAGAGGATAGGCCACATGTGCATGTCATGACCATTAGAGTCGGTATCTGCGTTTGATAGGTTTTTATTTATAGTTTCTTTTGTTAAAGAGTCATCTTTTTCCTTTGTTTTTTTATTCTGTTCCCTTTTATCTTTTCCTTTCATAGAAAAATTCCCCAGTAGAGTCTGTTTGGTCAGAACAAGTGAGAATTGACTTCAAAATATACCATCAGCTTTACAATTATGCAAGATGAGATCTGGCTAGTACATCCAAGTGGTATAGTCAGCAAGGAACAAGCGCGAGGCCAGTGTCAAGAAAGATATCCCTAGCAAAAGGGAATTGACAAAAGGATTGACGAGTGTCAAGAGGGGTATCCCAGCCAAAATCAAAGGTTATTAAAACCTCAAGGCCGAGGCCCATGGACAAAGCAAGGAGAGCAGTGAGCATGATTTGGGAAATTCATACTAGACCAAAAGGTCTGGGAAATGTCAGTTTCCGAGCTATGCCACAAAAGAAGAAGGATATCCCCAGCAGAAAGGGATTATCCCCAGCAAATAATATCATCCCCAACAAGTTGTGGAACGCAGAGCAAGGAAGGAGAAAGGGAAAACCATCCCAGTAGGAGTATCACAACCAACCACCGCGTTTTAAACTAACAAATTTTGTTTGATTTGAAACAGGTAAGGGAGATGACATTGATGACAGAAATGCATGCCACAAGGGATATTATCAAACTGGGGCAGAAAATTTTCTGGAAGTCAGGTACCCATTTGGGGAAGAATAAAGATAACACCAGTCTCAAGGGAAGTGGTCTTTGAACTAGTGTTGCCCCAAACATAATAAGTTTCAATGGAGGAAGTTGTTCCCCAGCAGACATAACAAAGGGATGACACTTGAGCTCAGAAAAAGCAAAAGGCCAGTATCATTCCCAACTGCCTTCCGAAGAGTGAAGCACTAGCTCTGAAGGAATCAGAATCCCCCGACAGTGTTATCCTCGACAGCGTTATCCCCAGCTGATAACATTTTATCCCCCCACAGGTAAGTAAATAATTCCCCAACAGTGTTATCCCCAGCAGTTTCGAGGAGTCCAACACAAGCTTGGTGAAAATCGGTATCCTCAGCGGTTCCTTTCGGGGAAAGGCAAAACGAGTCTTAAGGGAGGTAGTCTTCGAAGGAAGAAGCTAGGAAAAAAAAAAGAGAAAAAAGAAAAAAAAAAGAAAAAAAAGAAAAAAAAAGGGGAAGTAGTGAACTTAAAAGGAAGTAGTTTTGGAGGGAGTAAGATAACATATTTACTCAGCAGAGTTATCCTCAGCAGTGTTATCCCCAGCAGGGTTACTCAGCAGTTCGCAGTGTTATCCCCAGCGAATCATCGAGATGTAGAAGCATCCTCGACAGAGTTTCGACCAAGTTTCAAGAGGGTCGGACAACCCAGAGTGGGTAAGGAAGAAAAGGAAAATTCATCCCCAGCAAAATAATCCCCAGTAAGTTTTGAGGTAAGACATTTTTAAGTTTTGAGGATATTTTGGGTTCATCCGCCCTCGAATAGGATATTTTGGGTTCATCCGCCCTCGAATAGTATATTTTGGGTTCATCCGCCCTCGAATAGGATATTTTGGGTTCATCTGCCCTCGAATAGGATATTTTGGGTTCATCCACCCTCGAATAGGATATTTTGGGTTCATCCGCCCTCGAATAGGATATTTTGGGTTCATCCGCCCTCAAAATAGGATTTTATTTTCAAAGTTGTTGAAGTCAGGAGCCCGCCTGGAGAACGGAGGCTGAATTATTTTAAAAAGTTGTTGTCGAAGTTAGGAGCCCGCCTGGAGAATTGAGGCTGACATTTTGAAGTTGAAGAAGTCAGGAGCCCGCCTGTAGAACGGAGTTTGTTAAATTTTAAGTTGAAGAAGTTAGGAGCCCGCCTGAAGAGAGGAAAGACGTTTTATTTTTAAAGTTGTTTAAATCTCGCCAACCTAAAGAAAGGAATTGCATTTTATTTTCAAAGTTGTTGAAGTCAGGAGCCCGCCTGAAGAGAGGAAAGGCGTTTTATTTTTAAAGTTGTTTAAATCTCGCCAACCTAAAGAAAGGAATGACATTTTATTTTCAAAGTAGTTGTTAAAGTCAGGAGCCCGCCTGAAGAGAGGAATGGCGTTTTACTTTTCAAAGTTGTTGAAGTCAGGAGCCCGCCTGAAGAGAGGAATGACGTTTTATTTTTAAAAGTTGTTGAAATTTTGCCAGCCTAAAGGAAGGAATGACATTTTTATTTTAAAGTTCTTATTGAAGTCAGGAGCCCGCCTGAAGAGAGGAAAGACGTTTTATTTTCAGAGTTGTTTGTTGAAGTCAGGAGCCCGCCTGAAGAGAGGAAAGACGTTTTATTTTCAGAGTTGTTTGTTGAAGTCAGGAGCCCGCCTGAAGAGAGGAAAGGCGTTTTATTTTTTTTAAGTTGTTGAAGTCAGGAGCCCACCTGAAGAGAGGAAAGGCGTTTTATTTTTTTCAAAAAAATAAAAAATAAAAAGAAATGTTGTTGAAATTTCGCCAGCCTAAAGAATGGAATGACATTTTATTTTTCAAAGTTGTTGTTGAAATCAGGAGCCCGCCTGAAAAGAGGAAAGGCGTTTTTATTTTTTAAAGTTGTTGAAGTCAGGAGCCCGCCTGAAGAGAGGAATGATGTTTATTTTTAAAGTTGTTGTTAAGGTCAGGAGCCCGCCTGAAGAGAGGAATGACGTTTATTTTTAAAGTTGTTGTTGAAGTCAGGAGCCCGCCTGAAGAGAGGAATGACGTTTATTTTTAAGGTTGTTGTTGAAGTCAGGAGCCCGCCTGAAGAGAGGAATGACGTTTATTTTTAAAGTTGTTGTTGAGTCAGGAGCCCGCCTGAAGAGAGGAATGACGTTTTATTTTTAAAGTTGTTGTTGAAGTCAGGAGCCCGCCTGAAGAGAGGAATGACGTTTATTTTTAAAGTTGTTGTTGAAGTCAGGAGCCCGCCTGAAGAGAGGAATGGCGTTTTATTTTTAAAAGTTGTTGAAATCTCGCCAGCCTAAAGAAAGGAATGGCATTTTATTTTTTAAAGTTGTTGTTGAAATCAGGAGCCCGCCTGAAGAGAGGAATGACGTTTATTTTTAAAGTTGTTGTTGAAGTCAGGAGCCCGCCTGAAGAGAGGAATGGCGTTTTATTTTTAAAGTTGTTGTTGAAGTCAGGAGCCCGCCTGAAGAGAGGAATGACGTTTATTTTTAAAGTTGTTGTTGAAGTCAGGAGCCCGCCTGAAGAGAGGAATGACGTTTTACTTTTAAAAGTTGTTGAAATCTCACCAGCCTAAAGAAAGGAATGACATTTTATTTTTTCAAAGTTGTTGTTGAAATCAGGAGCCCGCCTGAAGAGAGGAAAGGCGTTTTATTTTTAAAAGTTGTTGAAATTTCGCCAACCTAAAGAAAGGAATGGCATTTTTATTTTAAAGTTGTTATTGAAGTCACGAGCCCGCCTGAAGAGAGGAAAGGCGTTTTATTTTTAAAGTTGTTGTTGAAGTCAGGAGCCCGCCTGAAGAGAGGAATGACGTTTATTTTAAAAGTTGTTTGCTTGAAGTCAGGAGCCCGCCTGAAGAGAGGAAAGGCGTTTATTTTTAAAGTTGTTGTTAAAGTCTGGAGCCCGCCTGAAGAGAGGAATGGTGTTTTATTTTTAAAGTTGTTGTTGAAGTCAGGAGCCCGCCTGAAGATAGGAATGGCGTTTATTTTAAAAGTTGTTTATTTGAAGTCAGGAGCCCGCCTGAAGAGAGGAAAGGCGTTTTATTTTTAAAGTTGTTGTTGAAATCAGGAGCCCGCCTGAAGAGAGGAAAGACGTTTATTTTTCAAAGTTGTTGTTGAAGTCAGGAGCCCGCCTAAAAAGAGGAAAGTCGTTTTATTTTTCAAAGATATTTGTTGAAGTCAGGCGCCCACCTGTATAACGAGAGGAATACTTTTTAGTCTTATACATCAGATTTTGAAATCAGTAACCCCACCGTAAGGCAGAAGGTTACAACAGGAATCCCCAACAGGAAACAATAAAAATCCCCAGCACCGGAAAGCAGAAGATTGCAAAAAGAGGTCCCAGCACAAATTCAAGCGCCTGAGTCAAAAGGAAGAAAAGACGCGTCTTGAAAGAAGCGGCTTGTGAACATTAAACTATGCCCAGCATAACAAATCTGATGAAGAGAGCCGTATCCCCAGAGGAACCACCGAAAAGCTTAATGAAGAAAGCCGTGTCCCCAGCGGACCGAACAAAATGATGCAAACTGGTATTCAGAAAAGCAAAAGGCCAGTGTCATCCCCAAAGTCTCGGAAGAAAAGCACCAAAGGAAACACAAGCCGACAAGAAAGCAAGGCAACAAGAACAAGTTGCAGTCTAGCCTAGCTTCTTGTTTTCTTTTAAGCACGGTGTAACGGGGAGATCGGTAAGCAGTGGTAATAGCATGCAACAGCAGTGACCTTGCAGTCCCGTGGTAGTCCCAGCTACCAAAACTTCCCGAACTACATTGACCTGATTCCTGTTCAGCCCAGGATATGTAGGAAACCTCTGAAGCAAAGGTTCGGTCAAATCTTTCAAAAAATGCTTCACACGGAGTACTCGGATGGGCAAAATCGCTCACTTTATCTTTGCACGAAAACCCTTCGTGTCTTCGGGCAAAGAGGGGCAGCTGTAAGCACGTGATTTTTTCCCTATATGAGAATTACTCCCAAAAAATTCAAAATAAAATGATTTTCCTTGGTGTGCAATTTTGAGAATTTTTGTGACATTTTTGGATAATTATTTGTATTTGTCTGTGCATGTTTATTTGTTAAATTAATAAAAAATACAAAAATATGTCGCATTTTGTATGTAGGATTTAATTCTACAATTGTTACTAATTAAGTTTGTTTTAAAAAAATTGAAAATTACAAAAATAGGCATTTTTTGCATTTTTAGCATTTAATGTCCAAATGTACAATTTTATGCTTAATTATTACTTAATTGTGCATTAATTATTATTGGAAGTTAATTTGCGCTTTTATAACTTAATAATAATTTAAGGATTTTTAGAATTTAGTTTTAGAAAAATAAAAGAAGAAAAGAGAGCAAAAATATAAAGAAAATCGGAATTGGGCTCCCCTTCTAATTCAAGCTACAAGCCCAAAAATACCCAACCTTCCCCATGACCCGGTCCATCTCCGCACGGGTCGACCTGGTCCTCCCCATAACCCCAATACCTAACCCCTCTTCATTTTTCATTTTTCCCAAAACAAAAACAAAACAAAAAAAAAAACAAGAAAACCCTAAAAAAATCCCATCCGCCCCCTCTCTTTCTCTCTTCTCTTTCACCATCCCAAACACCCTAAAAACTCCAAGTAGCCATGGATGCTGCCCTTTCCCCCTCACGCCTCACCCTCAACACATACACACTAGTCGTCGAACCTCCATAGCCACGCCAAACGACTCCGCTGCCATTGCTTCATCTCCTTCGTCGAGCTCGAAGCTTGCTCGACATCCATGGCTGCCACTGCTGCGTCGTCTGCTTCTTCAGTCCGTGCTGCTGATATTTCTTCTCCATTCCAGTTGCCTCGACTATTTCTGCTACTTCTACTAAGATCCAGCCATGACGAGCAGCTGCTCCCAACCAAACGACCCTACTGTGCGTCGTCGAGCAGCTGAGTCTAAAACAAACCTCCACTGCTGCGTCGTCTTCTTCATCGCTACCATGGCCACTGCTTCATTTACTTCATCTTCATGGCTGCCTGCGTCGTCCAAACAAACCCCCATCGCTACTGCCTCTTCTTCGTCGTCTCCAAACCCCGTCGACAACCATAACACCATTGTTGCTGCCTTCGTCGAGCTCCAACCAAACGTTGTTGCTTCTTCTTCTTCACTCAACGCTGCTACTTCGACGTCCAGCAGCAACCAAGCAACCACGGCTGCTGCCTCGTTCACCACTGCTGCTGATATTCATCAGTATTATTAAGCCTTTGTTTGGCTATTGAGAACTTTGTTTGCTGTTGTTAAGGTTCAATCCATCGAGGTCGTCGTTTGTCGTTCTGAGTTCGTCAAGTTTAAAAAGGAAGGTGGGTTTTTCGTTGTTCGTCAAGATCCGGTATGGCGAGGTTGTTTGTTCAAGTTGTCCGTTTCCATTCGAGCTCGTCGTTGTTCATTTCCGGTTAGTTGGCTTAAGTTTCGAATCTGTCCGTGTTTTGTTTTGATATTCTCGGATCTTAAATCAGTAGATGTTTGATTCTTGTTCTGTTCCTGTTTATCGTTTCTTGAATATTTCTTCAGGATTGTTTCATTTGTTCTTGTTTATTTTTATGTAGAAATTATTAGTTTAATTATAATGTTGTTAGATTCAAATTGAAGTTTAATTAATTATTTCTTCAGTTTGTTTCATGTGTTATGTATTTTTTTCAGAAATTGTTAACGTTGGTTAAATCGTTTGAATCCGTCATGTTTGTTGTTTAAAATAGATTTAATTCATGTTCATCTTTGTTTGAAGTTCGTTTTTAATCCAGTGATTTAATGTGAGTTTATGTTTTGGTTTTTGATTTGTTGATTTAGTTTGAATCATGTATTGTGTTGTTAATATTATTGTTTCCTTGCTCATCCATTTTTTGTCTAAGTTAACCAGGATTGGTTCCCAATATGGTTAATTTATTTCCATTAATTTGAAGTTGTATGACTCATCTGTGTTCATATGATTTGTTGTTGAATTTGTTTAGAAATTGGTCATATTGGCTATATTTTGGTTGAGATTGATTATGTGATTGGTTATAGCTGATGGGGTAGTTTGGTAAATTGCAGTACATTCAGGGGTAAAATGGTAATTGCAATAAGGTCGGAGGGGTAGTTTGGGAATTGAACATTTTGAATAATTCTTTATGTTAAGCATGGGGGACAAGATGTAATGGGGTGTGGGTGATATAATTATTTAATATAATGGGGGACAAGACATAATGTAGTGGAGGGGAATATTGTAATTGTTTATGTTAGGCATGGGGGACAAGTTGTAATGGGGTGGGGTTGATATAATTATTTAATATAATGGGGGACAAGACACAAAATAGTGGGGAATAATTCATTTGTTTAAGAAAGTGGGAAACAAAGCATGCTTTGAGGGAAATATTTCGGGTTGGGGATTCAAGACAAGAGTCTTGTTATATATAGGGTCATTTGACACATTTTAAGGGGACGGAAAAAAACGAGAAGATTATTATTAGGAGGATTATTTTCTAGAGAGATTTTTTGGGGAGAACATAGAGAGAGAGAAAGGAAGAGACTTTTAGAAGAAGAAAAAGTTGAGAGAGTTGACTGAATTTTGAGAAATCAGAATTTGAGAGTAAAAGAGAAAGACAATTTGAATTTTCACTTGAATAATTTCCGTTTTGCCTTTTCTCGAGTGTTATTCAAAATCAGTAAACTATTGCATCTTATATCCGTCTCTCTTCTGCTTTGACTGCGATTGCACTTTGGTATTGCTGATTTTTCAATCCGTTGTTGGGTTATTCTACTGGTTGTTTCTGGTTTTGCGGTGTTGCTGAACCTGCTGTTGCTGTGTTATTATTGCTGCTGACTTCTCCTTCTTTTGTTCTTGTACTGCCATTTCCAGGTACATATTTGTACACTCTCGGCTTGAAGCGAAATGAAATATTAATCAAGCTTTGTTCCTGTTGAATTCCTCCTGTTTAGATTTGTGTTTGAATATAATTTTCCTTTCTTTGTATAAAAATGTAGTTGACTGATTAATGAGTAATGAAGTTGCATATGTATAACTTCTTCATCTAATAATGTTAGTTTAAATTAATCAAAGAACAAGTAATCTGTTTTGATATTATTGTGCGTAAATCTCATGTTCCAGTGTTATTAAATAATAGAATATAGAACGGAAGCAATCTCTCTTTGTACAAACTCGATTGCAATTTTCCATTTGCATTAGCCGTAAACTAATAACTAATAAGTTCGACTTTTTCAGCATGTAATTAATTGAGGGATTTCCTTTTATTTTTAGAGACGAACTTAATAGAAGAAATGTAGTCACTATAGGTTTATCCTTTTAAATAAAATGAGACAAGCCTCGCCAAATAAAATACACAGATTGAGGGGCCCTCATAAATGCATGCGTTAATTACTTAGAATTTGGGATGGACTGTTTAGTGAATTTCACTGCCTTCCCCAAAGATAATAACGCGTTAGCCTCTTTAGACGCGATTTAATTAAATTACTTTCTTAAACTCGGGTGCACATTTATGTGACCCAAATCCAAATCTCAGCGGAGTTGAAATGTGTCTCTAATCACGGGTACTTTGATTGTGACGTGGTTCGAGATGCGTGTCCATGACGTTGCAAATTCCTTTTAAAAAAATAAGAATGAGATGAGCCTCGCCGAATAAAAATACAAAATTGGGGGGCCCTCAGTAAATATTTGCTTTAAAATTTCTTAGACTTCGGGATGGACCGTTTAGCAAAATTCCACGGCCCTACCCAAAGTAAATGATACGCTAGTCACTTTAGGCGCACCTTTAATAATTTAATTTTCTTAAACTCGGGTGCACATTGATGTGACCCAAATCCAAATCTCAACGGAGTCAAAGTGTGTCGACGACCACGGGTACATTGATTGTAACGCGGTTCGAGATACATTTTCACAACGTTGCAATTCCTTGTAAAAAATAATAATAATAATTATGAAAGCGGTAAAAAGTTAAAATTTGCACATAAGTTCATATTTGTATTAAATCAGATAATCAAGCCAAATATGACAGTTGAGCGACCGTGCTAGAACCACGGAACTCGGGAATGCCTAACACCTTCTCCCGGGTTAACAGAATTCCTTATCCGGATTTCTGGTGCGCAGACTGTAATATGGAGTCATTCTTTTCCTCGATTCGGGATTAAATTGGTGACTTGGGACACCCTAAATCTCCCAAGTGGCGACTCTGAAATAAACAAACAAATCCCGTTTTGATTGTCCTTTAACTGGAAAAACTCCTACGCCCCTCGCGGGGGCGGAAAAAGGAGGTGTGAAACCAATTGGACTTTTGAAAACGGGAGCAGTACTGATACATCCCAACCATATCAAAAGAAACAAAAACAACTGCCAAGTCATAAAACCTAAAAGAGACAATCCAGAAACTGGTCACTGAAGGGGTTGCTTTGGGGGCACTAGGAGTAGAGGGCTTGGAAGCTGCAGCAAGAGTTTGGAGAACTAGGTCTATTCGGGCATTAGCCGACTTTTTCTCATTGAGCAGTTCTGTTTTCAGGTTCTCTACTTGTGCCCTGAGATCAGGTTTTTCTTTTGTCAAACGAACCACTTCCTCATTTGACTCCGGAGCCCCTTGGGCCTGCTGACCTTCCAGGATAACATTCCTAGCCTTCAACCTTCGAATCTCCTCAGTTGCACTATTTTGAGCATTAATGAGCTTTGAGATTGTTGATGTACTGCCTAACCCCCCCATTCTTCTCCATGCACTCACATTCTTCCAAAATTGTTTGAGAGAAGTTCTGCTTCTTGGTTCCTACCTTGCCTTGACCTAGTGGCACCTTGAAAAACTTAAACACTTGCGTAAGCAGAAACCCATATGGAAGACCATGATTGCCATCATTGAAGGTTGCTACTTTTTGCATGTGTTTGATAACGATAGCAGGAAGGTTGACAGGGTTAAAGCCATCCAGTTGCTCCATTAGAAATAGGTCAGACTTAGAAGTCATGGACCTTCTCTCAGCACGAGGCAATTGAACTTTGTTCACCAACTCGAAGAGTAACTGATAAACATGGAGTAATGCCTTCTTGTGAATCTGGTCCCCCTTTTTGTTCGCATTATCCTTTACCACAGCATTCCAAAAATTATACCCACATGCATTTTTCACACTAGACATACCAACCGTAGGGACTTTAAGAATATCCCCAAGCAAACTCACGTCAAACACAATTTCCACCTCATTCACCAAGGCACATATATGCTCGGTATCAATGGGAAAGAGACTGACATAAAAGCTTTGAACCTCATCCTTATATACTTTGGCTGCATCCATTTGGAACAGATGTCCCCACCGTTGAAACTCAACCATTGTCAGGACTTGTCTCATACTAGCCATATCCAAAATTGCTGGGTCAAAAGTATGACCCAACATAACTTTTTGGTGCCTTAATTGTTTTGAAGCAGAACTGGTTTTACTTCTCATCCTCTTCGCAGAAACGGGTTCCTTAACAGGTTCCAGCTTTTTTTGCCAGACTTCACACCACTTGATTTTGCTTTTCCCTTAGACTTGACTAACACATCCTCATCAGAAAATGAGGGCTCACTCATAACATCCTTGAACTTTGAACTGGGGGTTGTAACATTCTCTACGGAAGCAGATTGCTTATTCTTCTAGGACCTTCTTACTAGGGAACTAGGTTCCTCTGTTGTTTCCTCCTCAACCTCTACCACATGGATATCCTTATCACACACTATTACATTGTCTTTCACCAGTCTTCTCTTTTTCTTCTTACTACTTTTTCTGATCTTTTGAAGGGCAGAGTCATAGGCTACATTTGCTTGCAACCTAGTAGTAGGTCACTAGAAGACTTAGGAGTGGACACTACCCTTCGTTTGTCTATGAATGTATCAAGAGGATTGTTGTCTTGATCATCCTTATTACTAGACCTCATCTCAGGGACTTGAATTTCCAATGGCTCAACAACAAATGCAGGAGCAGAACTGTCCTGGGAGTGAGAAACCTAACTTGTTCCTCCGAAAAGGGGTCAGGTTCCTCACGAGACGACCAAGTAGTTTCTGCTAGTGCTGAGCCTTCAACAACCACCATGGCTCCTTCTCCCCCCATACCCTGTGTCTCGTTCCTCTGAGACATGGAAGCACAAAAAATTATCTCATGTAAGACACCATCAGCAGATACCACAAAGACGGTCGCGACATTTTCTTCCTCAATAGGCTTCATGGACACCACAAAATCTAAAGCAACAATGTGGAAACCTTTGCGATCTTAAGACTTTTACCATGTTCTCCACTTTTCCCTTGATCAACGGGAAACTCAGAAGATAGAGAGGAAGGATCAACAGTTTTAGGGGCTTCTGAGATAGTTATCTTAGAACTAGAGGGAGACGAGAAATCTAGGTTAGGAGTGATTTCAGTGATAAGAATAGGAATGGTTACAAAAGACTCATTGGGGACGGAGGACTCAATAGGTGTTTCAGTGTTAGAGATGACTGAGGCAGGAATTTTGGAGTTTGTGTTAGCCATTGAAGAGATAGAGAGAAAGGTCTTTGGAGAAGTTCTAATGGAGGACTATGGTCTGTGAATAAAGGAGAGGGTTTTTAATAAGAGAGGATAATTATGAAGAGAGAGATAGGAACCGGTTCTGAAACGCGGTTGTCCTTGGAGAGATGCAACATTTCAGAGGGACATGGAATGATTTGAAGTGAAATGATGTGACAGCAGGGTCTAAAAAGGTGGATGACATGGCAGTTGATATTTGTACCTTTTCAAGACGTGTATTTAAAGAATGCACAAAACTACTAATCTTTGGTACAAGAACCAGGTTCTTGACCTGTCATTGAAAATTTCAATCCTCTTTTATCATCCATGCAATGCATCTACCGTTTCTATAATCATCATGTGTGTTTACCTACAACTGTATTGAAGTGAGTTAGACTTAGCCAGAAAATACTTTAGCTAATTTTACCTGAAGGTGATTTTCATAGCCAATTGATGAGAAATCCGGTTCTCAATTGGGCTTCAATAGCCCCAGCTTCACCCTGTTTCTTTCAAATGTTCCCTACTTAAAGCTTTTGTGAAGATATCTGCAATTTGGTCTTCTGTGCTGTACAACTTCATACAGATCAGCCCTTTCTCCACATTATCCCTTAGAAAATGATGTCTCACATCAATATGTTTGGGTCTTTTGTGTTGAACTAGATTCTTGGCCATGTTGAGTGCACTGGTGTTATCACATAGAAGAGGCACACTGTCACGACCCAAACTGAAGGGCCATGACTAGCACCCGACCACACTTGCCAAGCACCAACGTACATTTCATCTAACCTTCATTATTATCTTTTAGGGCTGACGAGATCAATATAAATGGTAGACCTAGATCATGGACAACCAACAATAAAATATGATGGCATGAACATACATAGCAGGGGATGACCAGACAATCAAGAAACTACATATAAGGTATGAGCTACCACACTACTATGAAAGACTATACAACAAAAACTAGCCGACAAGGCATACCAAACTATACATGAGCCGACACCTGTCTATGAGCCTCTAAAAGAACATAAGTGTTGCAACATAGCCGGAACAGGGCCCCGACATACCCATAATGTCTATAACAAAAATTGCATACCAAGACCAAGGCAAGTCCGGAGAAGGGATCTCGCCAATCACCGCTGAACTGGACAGTCTACTGTGGTGGGGGAGCTGCACCTGCCTGTCTATCAGGACCTGCAGCACGACATGCAGCGTCCACAAATAAAAGGACGTCAGTACGAATAAAGTACTGAGTATGTAAGGCAAGGAACCATAAATACGATCAGTAATGTAAGCAAGGATAGAGAATATACAACCTGTAACATCTTAGTACCTCTGAGGGCTACTTACATGAAATGCATGATACATATGTATAAATACATAAACCTTTAAAGCATTCGCCTCTATGGGCATCATCATCATCATATCGTACCCGACCATAATAGGCTCGGTAAAAAAATGTACCCGGCCATAATAGGCTCGGTAGAATCGTACCCGGCCACGTGGAGCTCGGTAAAACCCAACTGATCAGTGGTTGCACAATAGGTGCCGTACCCGACCAACTATAGCGTGGCTCGGTAGAGTAAAATAGATACATATATATAATGCATGCTCGACTCATGGAATCACATTCTAAACCTTTCGGAGTGACGTAAGGTCGGTATCCTCTGTACATGTTATTAGGACTAACTCTTCACTATGAACCTTATAAGAATCAGGAAGTACCAACAACATTGATAACATAAGAATAAGAGAAGCAACATTAACATCAATCGTTCCATAAGAGGGAAAACAATGTAAGTACTGCTAGCTTCTAAGAGTAGAGTATCTTGGAAGCTCGTTCATTACATTATGTACAATCGGAGTCGTGCAAAAGAAGGAAAGGGATAGCCTCACATACCTTGTATATACTACCCCAATCTCAAGCTATGCAATTGTCAAAACTCCTTAGTCTACAATAAGAGAAACGATACTATCGTTATCATTTAAGCGTCATAACTATTATGTATCGACCACAACCTATTTTACGATGATACGGACAGCACCTACCCTATATATATGACCTCACACCATTCAAAACAGTCACCAAACAGCCCAAACAACATCAATAATAAACATATTGAGCATCCCAAAATAGTCCACACACAGCCTTATCACTCCATACATACGACGACCACCGTAGTCGTGTCAAACAACCTGGAAATGTTACGGATAACTATCAGCCCATAACCCTACATATATATGGTGTTTATCCACACCCTTCCTCCTCCAAAACTCCACAAGATAGTAGTAAAATACGCAGCCCAACAACAACGCAAAACAGTCCACAAAACAATAACATTACTACCAAGCCTTTCGATATATATCTCACAAGTTCTAGCTTCAATGGCTTAGCCGCAACTTGGATAATCTTAAATACATATAGAGTAAGAGGTTCCTTACCTTTATACAGAAAGAACAACTCCAATTTGACCTTAAATTTCCATGAAATATCCCTCCAATGCTGCCACAACAACAAAAAAGCGAAACTAGCGATCAATTAGTGTTTTTCGGCACTAGAATCACTTTAGAAGGCTTGAAATCACCTAGGATTGATATTAAGAACATGAGGGAGTATTTACAGAACATAAACCCTTTAAAACAACCTCCCACATGAGCTGGAACGACACAAAAATGAGCAACAACAAGAAGAACAAGAGACTTACTAGCGCCACGGAATTCCCGACACTTGATTTGTGTTGTTTGCCCTTTTTTTGGGTCTTGAATCTTGAGAGAACCTTGAGAGGATGTTCCTAGGGTTATAAGGTCTGAAAATAGTGAAAATAAATGACTTAAAATGGGTTGGAGGCATCCTATATAGGTCCAAATATCTTAAACCGACTTAGTGGGCCCCATAGAGAGGTGCTTGGCGCAGTCTCGCGAAAACGTGAATATCTCTCTACTCCGAGATCGTATCGATGAACGGTTTAATCCGTTGGAAACTAGACTCATAGATATTTAATTTTGTTGGTAGATCACCCCGTAATTCCTTGTAAATTATGAGAAAAGATTAGAAACATTTGACCTAATGTTTAAGTAAAATTATGAACCTAAGTTGCGACAACTTTTGTCGACTTTTGTTTCATAACTCGTTTGACTTCAAGACTTATGATACGGATATTATATGATTAAAATACCTTAATAAATGACCTCTTGAGTGTATTAAGAACCGCTAGATTACCTGAAAATACGAGTTACAACATCCTTGATTCGTTTAACTTCTAATACTGGTTAATCACCCTTATACACTCTTGTATCACTTAAGACCAATAGGATTGACTTCTTATCATCTCAAAGATAATTCCTTCTTGGATTTATGTTAACTAATATATGGCATGAACTAACACATGTGGATATGGGTTGTAACACCCTCCCCCCTTAGGAACATTCGTCCTCGAATGTAAGGGTTTATGGGGAGTTTAAATCATCGTGGATTCCAATGGAAATTTCCGATCAATTTTCCCCTATAAAATGGTCACTAGCAAAACTTGCAAGTAATTAAGCCCAACATATGGCTTCACAAGGCTACACAAAGCATTATGCGTATTTACATTATCTACATATCACCATTTTGTATTAAGGAGGAGTATTCTCAAATTATTGCTTACCTCATAGAGCCGTTTCACCTTCCAATGTATCCTGTCTTCCACCAGCATCCTTGTTATCTTCATTCTGGAATAAGTAAGGGTATTTAGACTTCATCTCCTCTTCTGCTTCCCATGTCATTTCTTCCATATTTTTGTTCCTCCACAATACTTTGACGGAAGCTACATCTTTTGTTCTCAGCTTGCGGACTTGCCGATCTAATATCGCCACTGGCACTTCTTCATATGATAGGTCCTCTGTAACTTGTACATCTTTGATAGGGACGACTCGAGAAGGGTCTCCAATACATTTTCTCAACATAGATACATGGAATATCGGGTGGACAAATTCCAATTCGGATGGCAATTCTAACTCATAAGCAACCTGTCCAATCCGTCGAAGAATTTTATACGGCCCGATATACCTTGGACTCAGCTTACCTTTCTTCCCAAAACGCATAATACCCTTCATTGGTGAGATCCTCAGGAAAACCCAATCACCAACCTCAAACTCTAGATCACGACGTCGGACATCAGAATAAGATTTTTGCCTGCTTTGTGCCGTCCTCAATCGCTCTTGTATCACTTTCACCTTCTCAATAGCTTGGTGAATCAAATCTGGCCCATATAATTCTGTTTCACCGACTTCGAACCATCCAACTGGTGATCTACATCTCCTCCCGTATAGTGCCTCGTATGGGGCCATTTTAATACTGGAATGGTAGCTATTGTTATAGGCGAATTCTATGAGTGGAAGATGATCATCCCAATTCCCCTTAAAATCTAGAACACATGCTCGTAGCATATCTTCCAGTGTCTGAATGGTACGTTCAGCCTGTCCGTCAGTCTGCGGATGAAATGCAGTGCTGAGATTTACCTGTGTGCCTAAACCCTTCTGGAAAGACCTCCAAAAGTTAGCCGTAAATTGAGCTCCTCGGTCTGATATAATAGATATGGGCACACCATGAAGCCTAACAATCTCCTTGATATACAACTTCGCATAATCTTCAGCCGTGTAAGTTGTCTTCACTGGCAGAAAATGGGCACATTTTGTAAGTCGATCAATTATCACCCAGATGGAGTCAAACTTATGATAAGAGCGAGGTAATCCAATAATGAAGTCCATATTAATCACCTCCCACTTCCAGGTCGGAATCTCTATATTTTGAAGCAATCCACCGGGTTTCTGATGTTCTATCTTTACTTGTTGACAATTGGGACACTGGGCTACAAATTCTGCAATAGACTTCTTCATATTATCCCACCAATACTGCTCCTTGACATCATGATACATCTTTGTCGAGCCGGGATGGATGGAATATCGGGATTGATGAATCTCATTCATAATCTTCTCTCGCAACCCTGCCACATTAGGCACACACAATCGGCTCTGGTATCTCAGTGCCCCGTCTTTTCCGATCCCAAAAGCCATACTTTTACACTGTTGAATGCTTTCTCTTAATCGTACTAAGATAGGATCTTCATATTGTCGTGCTTTTACCTCGGCTACCAAAGATGATTCTGATGTATTCTGTACAGTAACACCTCCGTCATCAGAGTCTAACAATCTGATTCTCATATTGGCTAGCTGATGAAGCTCTTTAATCAACCCCCATCTACCTGCCTCAATATGTACTAAGCTTCCCATTGATTTACGGCTGAGAGCGTCTGCCACAACATTGGCTTTACCGGGATGATACAATATCTCGACGTCGTAGTCTTTCAATAATTCAAGCCACCTACGCTGCCTCAAATTCAACTCTTTCTGCTTGAAGATGTATTGTAAACTCTTGTGATCTGTGTAGATGTCAACATGGACGCCGTATAAGTAGTGCCGCCATATCTTCAAAGCATATATTACTGCAGCCAATTCCAAATCATGGGTTGGATAATTCTTTTCATGCTTCTTCAATTGTCTTGATGCATAAGCAATCACATTCCCACGCTGCATCAATACGCACCCCAAACCTATACCTGAGGCATCACAATATACCACATAATCTTCTGTTCCTTCAGGAAGAGTGAGCACTGGTGCAGATGTCAATCGATTCTTCAGCTCCTGAAAACTACGTTCACAAGTGTCAGACCACTGGAATTTGGTAGCTTTTTGTGTTAACTTAGTCAATGGTGATGATATAGAGGAAAATCCTTCTACAAACCGCCTATAATATCCTGCTAGCCCTAGGAAGCTGCGGACTTCTGATGGTGTTGTAGGTCTCGGCCAATTCTTTACTGCATCGATCTTCTGAGTGTCGACACTAATACCCTCATCAGATATCACATGGCCAAGGAATGCTACTGAGTTCAGCCAGAATTCACATTTGGAGAGCTTAGCATATAACTTACGATCCTGAAGCGTCTGTAATACTATCCGCAAGTGGCCCGCATGTTCCGCCTCCGAACGAGAATACACTAGAATGTCATCAATGAATACAATCATGAACACATCAAGATAGGGCCTGAATATAGTATTCATGAGATCCATAAAAGCTGCTGGGGCATTTGTTAGCCCGAACGACATCACCAAGAACTCAAAGTGCCCATATCTTGTCCGGAAGGCCGTCTTTGGAATATCCTTCTCCCTAACCCTCACCTGATGATACCCTGAACGTAAATCAATCTTAGAGAAATACTTGGCACCCTGGAGTTGGTCAAACAGGTCATCAATTCTTGGAAGTGGATACTTGTTCTTTATAGTAGACTTATTCAACTGTCGATAGTCGATACACATCCGTAACGACCCGTCTTTCTTCCGCACGAATAGGACTGGTGCACCCCAAGGTGAAGTGCTAGGCCTAATAAAGCCCTTATCCAGCAAGTCCTTCAACTGCACCTTCAACTCTCGCAACTCTGCCGGGGCCATTCTGTATGGAGGAATAGAGATCGGTTGAGTGTCAGGCAACACATCAATGCTAAACTCAATCTCCCTTTCAGGAGGAAGGCCTGGGAGTTCATCTGGGAAAACATCTGGGAATTCGTTGACCACAGGGATTGATTGTAAAGTAGGCGGTTTCGCCTCCGCATCCCTAACGCGAACGAGATGATAAATGTAACCTTTTGAGATCATTTTCCTTGCCTTAAGATAGGAAATAAACCTACCTTTCGGTGTAGCAATGTTCCCTTTCCATTCAATGACGGGTTCACCCGGAAATTGGAACCTAACCATCTTCGTACGACAGTCAACATTTGCATAGCATGAGGCCAACCAGTCCATTCCCATTATCACATCAAAATCAACCATTTCTAACTCAAATAAATTTGCCGAGGTTTGACGACTACAAATCATCACAGTGCAACCTCTATATACCCTTCTAGCAATCACAGAATCTCCTATCGGAGTAGATACCGCGAGGGGTTTACTTATCAATTCAGGTTCAATGCCAAACTTATTAGCCACAAAGGGTGTAACATATGATAATGTAGATCCCGGATCAATCAACGCATATACATCATAAGAAAACACAGATATAATACCTGTAACAACATCTGGAGACGACTCGAGATCCTGTCGACCTACTAGAGCATAGGTTCGATTTTGAGCACCACTCGAACTCGGCACTGCACCTCTACCCCTACCACGACCTGTCGACTGCTGAAAACCCCGTGCTGGAGGTCGAACTGATGAGGAAGAACCAGACACAGATCCAGTCGGCTGAGCCATACCATCACCTCCTCTATTAGGACAATCCCGCATCATATGGCCAGGCTGCCCGCACGAATAGCATGCATCAGAACCTCGACGACACAGTCCAAAGTGGGCCTTGCCGCACTGATCACAATGTGGTGTTGGGGGTCTCATCTGACTAGTATCCCTGTGATGTTGCGAGCCAGATGCCCGCGAACTCTGACCTGGACCAGAATAGGATCGATCATATCGAGGCCTCTGAAACTGTGGAGGAGCACTAGCTACAGGTGGCGCCGAACTCCTCGAAAACTGTGGCCTGATGCGGCCTCTGAAGTCATCAGAATACCCTGCAAATCTCGCCCTCTTATGCTGGCCCCTATCCTGCTCCCTAACTGCCCTCTGCTGGCGCTTACGATCCTCTAGGGTCTGGGCATAAGCTTGAATACGGGAAATATCCATGCCCTCCACCAAGGAGGCTGTCGTACACTCATTTATCAGATGTGGTCCCAACCCATTCACGAACATATGCACCCTATCACTCATCTCGGCCACCATATGGGGAGCATACCTTGCCAAAGAATCAAACTGCATACTGTACTCTCGCACACTCATATTACCTTGTCTAAGGTTCAAGAACTTATCAGCTCTAGCTCGTCGTATCTCAACTGGCAAGTAGTGACGAAGAAAGGCCTCAGAAAATTCCTTCCACACAGCTGGAGGAGGGTTCGGACCCCTGGATCTCTCCCAACTATCATACCAGAGAACCGCTAAATCCCGTAGCCGATAAGAAGCCAACTCTACTGCCTCTGTATCACTAACATGCATAACCCGAAGTGTACGATGAACCTGGTCAATAAAAGTCTGTGGGTCCTCCTTGGGGTCTGATCCGGTAAACACTGGAGGGTCTAAATTAATAAAATCACGAACTCTTGTACTAACTGGTTTCTCAGCAGCACCTGTATTCTGCCTCTGAGCCTGAGCAGCTACCAAGCTAGTCAATAACTGCAAAGCACTCTGCATATCCTGGTCTGGAGTGCCAGACGGAGGAACTGGAGGCGCTGGGTGCCTTCTAATATCCTCTGGAGGAGATGGAGTAGATGAGGTATGAGAGGGCATCTCACTTTGAGCCTCACTTTGTCCTGCTCTGACTTGGGGCACCTGACTGGTACCCTCTCCCGCTGCTGTATCAAGCCGTCTACTAATCGTTTGCTTCCTAGTCGAAGGCATCACTGAAAAAACAAGGTGAATATTAGAGACGAACACTTACGACTCAACTCTACGCACGATCTAGATTCAGGAAGAAGGTAACAACCCTAGATGTCATGTAGCCTCCTGATTATAAATGTGGCGCGCTACACATCCATAATCAAGACTCTACTAGACACGGCTCATAGACAACCCCTAGGACAGACTTGCTCTGATACCAAGTTTGTCACGACCCAAACTGAAGGGCCATGACTAGCACCCGACCACACTTGCCGAGCACCAACGTACATTTCATCTAACCTTCATTATTATCTTTTAGGGCTGACGAGATCAATATAAATGGTAGACCTAGATCATGGACAACCAGCAATAAAATATGACGGCATGAACATACATAGCAGGGGATGACCAGACAATCAAGAAACTACATATAAGGTATGAGCTACCACGCTACTATGAAAGACTATACAACAAAAACTAGCCGACAAGGCATACCAAACTATACATGAGCCGACACCTGTCTATGAGCCTCTAAAAGAACATAAGTGTTGCAACATAGCCGGAACAGGGCCCCGACATACCCATAATGTCTATAACAAAAATTGCATACCAAGACCAAGGCAAGTCCGGAGAAGGGATCTCGCCAATCACCGCTGAACTGGACAGTCTACTGTGGTGGGGGAGCTGCACCTGCCTGTCTATCAGGACCTGCAGCACGACATGCAGCGTCCACAAATAAAAGGACGTCAGTACGAATAAAGTACTGAGTATGTAAGGCAAGGAACCATAAATACGATCAGTAATGTAAGCAAGGATAGAGAATATACAACCTGTAACATCTTAGTACCTCTGAGGGCTACTTACATGAAATGCATGATACATATGTATAAATACATAAACCTTTAAAGCATTCGCCTCTGTGGGCATCATCATCATCATATCGTACCCGGCCATAATAGGCTCGGTAGAATCGTACCCGGCCACGTGGAGCTCGGTAAAACCCAACTGATCAGTGGTTGCACAATAGGTGTCGTACCCGGCCAACTATAGCGTGGCTCGGTAGAGTAAAATAGATACATATATATAATGCATGCTCGACTCATGGAATCACATTCTAAACCTTTCGGAGTGACGTAAGGTCGGTATCCTCTGTACACGTTATTAGGACTAACTCTTCACTATGAACCTTATAAGAATCAGGAAGTACCAACAACATTGATAACATAAGAATAAGAGAAGCAACATTAACATCAATCGTTCCATAAGAGGGAAAACAATGTAAGTACTGCTAGCTTCTAAGAGTAGAGTATCTTGGAAGCTCGTTCATTACATTATGTACAATCGGAGTCGTGCAAAAGAAGGAAAGGGATAGCCTCACATACCTTGTATATACTGCCCCAATCTCAAGCTATGCAATTGTCAAAACTCCTTAGTCTACAATAAGAGAAACGATACTATCGTTATCATTTAAGCGTCATAACTATTATGTATCGACCACAACCTATTTTACGATGAAACGGATAGCACCTCCCCTATATATATGACCTCACACCATTCAAAACAGTCACCAAACAGCCCAAACAACATCAATAATAAACATATTGAGCATCCCAAAATAGTCCACACACAGCCTTATCACTCCATACATACGACGACCACCGTAGTCGTGTCAAACAACCTGGAAATGTTACGGATAACTATCAGCCCATAACCCTACATATATATGGTGTTTATCCACACCCTTCCTCCTCCAAAACTCCACAAGATAGTAGTAAAATACGCAGCCCAACAACAACGCAAAACAGTCCACAAAACAATAACATTACTACCAAGCCTTTCGATATATATCTCACAAGTTCTAGCTTCAATGGCTTAGCCGCAACTTGGATAATCTTAAATACATATAGAGTAAGAGGTTCCTTACCTTTATACAGAAAGAACAACTCCAATTTGACCTTAAATTTCCATGAAATATCCCTCCAATGCTGCCACAACAACAAAAAAGCGAAACTAGCGATCAATTAGTGTTTTTCGGCACTAGAATCACTTTAGAAGGCTTGAAATCACCTAGGATTGATATTAAGAACATGAGGGAGTATTTACAGAACATAAACCCTTTAAAACAACCTCCCACACGAGCTGGAACGACACAAAAATGAGCAACAACAAGAAGAACAAGAGACTTACTAGCGCCACGGAATTCCCGACACTTGATTTGTGTTGTTTGCCCTTTTTTTGGGTCTTGAATCTTGAGAGAACCTTGAGAGGATGTTCCTAGGGTTATAAGGTCTGAAAATAGTGAAAAGAAATGACTTAAAACGGGTTGGAGGCATCCTATATAGGTCCAAATATCTTAAACCGACTTAGTGGGCCCCATAGAGAGGTGCTTGGCGCAGTCTAGCAAAAACGTGAATATCTCTCTACTACGAGATCGTATCGATAAACGGTTTAATCCGTTGGAAACTAGACTCATAGATCTTTAATTTTGTTGGTAGATCACCCCGTAATTCCTTGTAAATTATGAGAAAAGATTAGAAACATTTGACCTAATGTTTAAGTAAAATTATGAACCTAAGTTGCGACAACTTTTGTCGACTTTTGTTTCATAACTCGTTTGACTTCAAGACTTATGATACGGATATTATATGATTAAAATACCTTAATAAATGACCTCTTGAGTGTATTAAGCACCGCTAGATTACCTGAAAATACGAGTTACAACATCCTTGATTCGTTTAACTTCTAATACTGGTTAATCACCCTTATACACTCTTGTATCACTTAAGACCAATAGGATTGACTTCTTATCATCTCAAAGATAATTCCTTCTTGGATTTATGTTAACTAATATATGGCATGAACTAACACATGTGGATATGGGTTGTAACACACACACTAAGTAAATACCCCAAAATCCTCCAGTTGCTGCTTAATCAATAGGAGTTGAGCACAGCAGGATGCTACAACTACATATTCTGCTTCAGCTTTTGAAAGAGCCACTGAGTTTTGCTTCCTTGTTCCCCAAGAGATAAGACATGATCCTATAAAGTGAGCCATTCCAAAAGTACTTTTCCTGTCCATAAGATAACCTGCATAGTCAGCATCAGCATACCCAATAAGATTAAAGCTGTCACCTGAGGGGTAATACAGGACCAGGTCCTGTGTTCCCTTAAGGTATCTCAAAATTCTTTTGGTAGCCTTCAAATGAGATTCCTTGGGATTTGATTGAAACCATGCACATAGCCCCACACTGAAAACAATATCAGGTCTGCTGGTAGTGAGATAAAGAAGAGACCTAATAATACCTCTATAAATTGTTTGATCCACAGGAGATCCAGTTTTATCCATGTCCAGTCGAGTAGCTATACGAATGGGAGTGTCTATCACTTTTGATGCTTCCATACAAATCTCTTTAAGAGCTCCTTAATGTATTTTTGCTGACAAATGAATGTATCCTTCGTGGACTACTTCACTTGAAGACCCAAGAAGAAATTCAGCTCCCCTATCATGCTCATTTCAAACTCACTTCCCATGAGTTTTGCAAATTCTTCACATAGAGAATCAGCTATTGCACCAAAAATGATATCATCAACATAGACCTGAACAATGAGCAAGTTCCTTCCCCGTTTCTTTAGGAACAAGGCGTTGTCAATATTTCCTCTTGTAAAACTATTTTCTAAGAGGAACTTTGACAGCCTTTCATACCAAGCTCGAGGAGCCTGCTTCAACCCATACAATTCTTTGTCCAGTTTGAACACATATTCAGGGTGTTCATGACATTCAAACCCTGGAGGTTGCTTCACATAGACTTCTTCCTTAATAAGTCCATTCAGAAATACACTTTTGACATCCATTTGGAACAAGGTGAATTCCATATGAGATGCAAATGCAATTAGGATTCTAATAGCTTCCATGCGAGCGACCAGAGTAAACGTTTCATCATAATCAATCTCTTCCTCCTGATTGTAGCCTTGAACCACTATCCTGGCCTTGTTCCTTGTAGTGTTTCCATGTTCATCAAGCTTATTCCTGAATACCCACCTGGTTCCTATAATGGTTCGACCTGAGGGTCTAGGTACCAGGTGCCAGACATTGTTCCTTTTAAACTGATGCAGCTCATATTGCATGACTATAATCCAATCTGCATCTTTCAGGGCTTCCTTGATATTTTTGGGTTCTATTTGGGAGAGAAAGGCTGAGAAAGCAAGTGAATTTCTAGCTTTTGACCTGGTTTGCACTCCAAAATCTACAGGAGTAATTATGTTGTCAAAAGGATAAGAGCTTTTGTGTTTCCAGTTGGGCATTTGACGTTCATTTGTAAAAGAGTTGGGTCTATCTAACTGGTTCTCTTGTGTTCTTCTCTCAGGTACTAGTGGAGTACCCTGTACTTCATTAACCACTCTTTCTTCAGCTTTAGTGGTTGTAATTGAGGTACCTAGTTCCATTGAAGAAGACGTAGCATTGTCTCCACTTGGCTCCTTCACTTGGCTTATCATATCTGCCTTTCCATTTGTCATGTCAATGACTTCACCAGAAACCAGTAAGGTCTCTTCATCTTGATCATCTTTAGCACTTTTCTCTCAGGAAAGATAGGACTCATTAAAGATAACATGAACACTTTCCTCAACACATTGAGTCCGCTAGTTGTATATCTTGTATGCTTTGCTTTGAGAGGAGTACCCCAGAAAGATTCCTTCATCACTCTTGGCATCAAATTTACCAAGCTGATCCTTTCCATTGTTGAGAACATAGCATTTGCACCCAAATGTTCTTAGGTGAGTCAGCTTGGATTTCCTTCCATTCAGCAACTCATAGGGGGTTTTGTTCAGGAGAGATCTGATCATGCACCTGTTCACCCAATATCAGGTAGTGTTGACAGCTTTAGCCTAGAAGTTCTTTGCAATCCCACTATCGATCAACATTGCTCTTGCCATTTCTTCAAGAGTTCTATTCTTCCTTTCTACTACTCCATCTTGCTAGGGGGTTCTTGGAGCTGAGAAGTTGTGAGTAATGCCATTTTCATTGCAGAACTCATCAAATTTGGCATTGTCAAATTCTGTTCCATGATCTGATCTAATACATGCGACTCTAGACTCCATATTCACTTGGATTTTCCTCACAAAATCCACAAACACCTCAAGGGTTTCATCTTTGGTTCTAAGAAATAGAGTCCATATGAATCTGGAGTAGTCATCCACTATCACAAAAATGTATCTTTTTCCTCCCCTACTTTGCACTCTTATAGAGCCACATAAATCTATATGCAGAAGATCGAGTGTCATTGAGGTGCTTACATACTTTTTAGACTTAAAAGAGGACTTCACATGCTTTCCTCTAGCACAAGCATCACATACTTTCTGTACTTTGAACTTTAACATGGGCTGACCATGGACCAAGTCCTTCTGAATTAGTTTGTTCAGAAGAGAGAAGCTTGCGTGCCCCAATCTTCTGTGCTAGAGTTCAACATCATCATCAACAACTTTCAGATAACTTAGATCACCACTTTGTATGGACTTGAAATCATCAATATAGATGTTCTTGTATTTCTTGGCCACAAGTACCACTTCACCAGTTACCAGATTAGTAACTATACATATCATGGACAAGAACTCCACCTTATTTCCTTTATCTGGATCTGCGAGACACTCAAGAGACTGTACTTAAGACCATTGACATAGTACACATTCTCAATAGAGTGAGTGAGTGATTTCCCGACTTTTCCAACTCCAGGAATGTACCCCTTTTTCCCATTGCCAAAGGATACACTCCCTCTTTGCAGGGCTTTTAGTGAAAAAAATTCCATGGTGTTCCTAGTCATGTGCTTTGAACATCCACTATCCATGAACTATTGTTGGCTACTTCCTTTCACTATTCCCTACACAAAGAGATCAAGAGTTAGTTTTAGGAACCTAAGCAAGTTTGGATCCCTTGTAGTAGGCAAGAGGATGAATAAGAGCTCTCTTAGTCCATGCAGGTAATATGCATTTTTTGTGAGTGGAACCTGATCCCTTTTTAGTAGTTACATTTTCAGCAAACACTTTGTTTTTTTGAATTGACTGGACCCTGGCTTGGCAATTTTCCTTGAAATGCCCATTGTTCCCACAGTGGATACATATCCAGTTATCTGATACAATGACATACTTGCTTTGGGGGTTGTAAGGGATTTTCTCTCTTTGAAACCCTATTCCCTGCCTATTTCTACCATTATTAACGTACATGGCAGTGATAGCTTCTGAGGACCAGGTCCACTTTAGGGACTTTTCAAGATTATTTTTTACTCTTTCTAGTTCAGTCTGGAGATGCTTGTT
The DNA here is from genome assembly GCF_000393655.2 of Nicotiana sylvestris. NCBI lineage: Eukaryota > Viridiplantae > Streptophyta > Magnoliopsida > Solanales > Solanaceae > Nicotiana > Nicotiana sylvestris. Next base: position 54,262,950 of record NC_091065.1, read on the forward strand.
TTTCTCAGATTCAACATACAGACTAGTTCTCACAGCCTTCAACTCATTTTCAAGCCTAATGTGTTCCTCACTGGATATCTCTTTTCCTTTTCTAGAATTTCCAGTTTTTGACTCAGTCCCTATTCCCTCTATTGTTTCCCTTAGGTCTGCAATTACTACCTAGAGATCATCTCTTTCTTCCTCAATCTCAGTCACTCTCTTCATTAAGGCTTCTCTTTCTTTTTTGAAGTTTTCAATGTTTTCCTTATGGTCAATAACTACAACCACTAAGTCATCTCTTTCATGTTCTATGTTAGCAATTGTTTTGGTTAAAACAAAATTTTCTTTCTCCAGCTTACAAATGGTTTCCTTTAGATCAACTACACACACTACCAGATCATTGTTGATACCCAATTTTTCCTTCATATATATTTAAATATGCATACATACTTTCAAAATATTGTGTATGCATTTATAAACATGCATAAATATTTTATTAATTTTGTCTATAATTTCAAACGGCTTAAAACAATTTACTTCTGTATTTTTATTTATACAAATATTCAATAATCATTCCTCATATTACTTTTATGAAGATTTAATCGTCTAAATTCATCATTTATACCCATATAATGCTTAAATATTTTAATTGCATTTTTTACAATCACATTTGCATGTTTAGGCTAGAATTGCATATTTTTACAACAATAGCCTATATATATGCACAATTATATTTTCCTTACAGAAAATGACTTTTCATATTTTTACAATATTAAGTAAGTATTTTAAAACATTTTCATGCACAAATCACATTTTTATCATTTATAAATTATTTTATAAAACCATTTTACTAAATTAGTTGGGTATTTAAAATCTAGCCCTAGAAAATACCCAATTCCAAACCTAGACTAGTCCAATTAACCATACCCATACCCGTCCAACCCAAACCCAGACCCAAAATACCCGTTTAATTTAAACCCGCCCCACCTAACATTTAACCCTAGTCATTGATCTTAGAAGATCAACGACCATAAATCAACTGGCCCCTTTTAAAATAATAAAATCCCTAACCCTACGCATTTTCTTCTAGACCCGCCGCCCTCATATGCTCTCATCTCTCACCCCTCTCTAACCCTAGCGCTGTTACCTGTTATCTCCTCCGATTCTAACCTAAAATGGAATCAGCTATGGATTCCCTTACATTGTCGGTGTCTCTTCACCATTGGTTGCTCGTCTACAACCCTATTTAGTTGCTTCCTAATATGGAAAAGCAAATCTGGCCAAGATCGAGCTAGACCTGGTTCAAGATCTTTCATGTCTTGACTATTTCTGTCTATATTCATTCCAATACTTGTGAGTACGAATACCTTCGTATTTTAGGGTTTCAAATCTCCATTTTAAACCAGATTTGGTTCAACTTCAGTTTATTTTATGAATCTGGCTAATTTTTGGTTGAATCTGTTTAGATCTTCTCACATTTGAAACAGTTTCATGTTTATTTTGGTATTTCTTCTTTAATGTTTTTTTCCAGTACTTCCACTTCGATGTCTTCTGATCTTTCCCTATTATTATTCATAACTAATTTTGGTTTACCCTAAGATTAGGGTCTTGATTTTAACGGGTTTTTCTACAAATATTTAACTTTTAAACATTTTCGTCTCTGAGTATCTATTAGGGTTTTCTTATTTATTTTTGTTTACTATATGCTTCTGTATTCCTGCCTAATCTCTTATAGTTCTGATTATTTAACCGATTATTTTGCTACTTCTGCGCCTTTGCCTTAAACTCTGTCGACTAATTGTTAATTAACTTTACTCACCTAAATTAGGGCTTGAAATTGGGCTTTCCTTAATACCAGTGTTTCCTTATTAGATTTTACCTTTCTTACCTTATGTGTAATTATTAATTGGTGCTGCTAGCTTGATTTTACGCTTTGATTTTTTAGAACCAACTTCTAATTGATTTCAGAGTTAGTTCTTGCCTTATTTAACCTAGCCCTTAATTACTGATTGATTCCATATACAATTTTCCTTAAATTAAGTAATACTAGTCTGATTTTATGGCTAATTTGTTCATGACTGTCTTCACTTGATCGATTTTTTGATTATTTCTTACCTTATTAACCTTGCTCTGATTTACTGAGGGATTCCGTGTAAGACTTCCTTAAATTAAGTATCATTTATGTGATTTTGGCCCTTTAATTGATTCATGACTGATTGTTAATTGATTTCCATACCTTATGTGCATATGATTGGCTCATTACCTTATGTGTCCTACTCTATTGCATACTATAATACCCCTATTGTTCTGGTTCTCGATAGAGATCAGTTCATAATACACACGCACACACAAACTATTCTCCTTCTTTGCTACTTGTGTTACTTGTGCTGTTGTAGGTCTAGCCAAGGCTAGATAGTGAGGCTACTTACTCTATATTCTGCACTCTTTTCTCTCAACTGGTATGCCTCTAGTTACATTTGACACCCAAACTCTATGTGTTTCATCCCTGCATTAGTTCATTGGTTATGAATTTGACCTACTCTCTTATTTGCTTCTTTGTTCAAACATGCCTAAAATTTTGCCCTGCTCTATGTGCAACTAATATGTTTACACTTCACGTGTTTATCTGATGCTTGAACGGCCTGTTTGACTTATGATTAGCTGTGTGATCATGTTGGTTACTTATGCCTATGGTTAATCCTGCTTATGTGCCTAATTCTATCCTCTACATCTTTGCTCCATGTATAGTTGCCTACTATCCTGGTTAATTTGTAATAGCTATAAGTGTTCTAAGTGTATTACTGCCTACCTGTCTCCCTGCACCCCATTCATGCACCCTCAATAAGATCACCATGTGTTTCCAATCCTTTTTCACCCCTGTGTGCAAACATGTTTGCTAAAGTGTCTGTGGAACTGAACCTTCTATGATCTATTGACTGTCTACTGAATTTGCTCTCCTCTGAACTATTTTCAAAAATGTGTTCTTCTAAAACTGGTTTCATTCCTAGCATTTTTCTTAAAGATGGTCTATTCCAGAAGATTTTTACTCCTAAGAAGTTATCTCCACATTGTTTTCACTAAGTCTTTTCAAGCACTCTCACTTACTCTTAGGTTATTAAGTTCTGCCCCTCTGGTATGTGTACTGCCTAGGGATCATTGAGATCTCCCTGAACTCTGTCATATCAGGGCTAGCTCTTCCACACTGCACATAATCAGTCTTTACTTGAGAAAGGTCTTGGTGTGAGCACTGCTCGGGATCCTTGAGGTCCTTAGGGAACTCTGACACACCTAGACACTTGTTGGCTAGGGAACTTCTGAGCATTTGAGATACATTGAAGGCCTGGTATTCTTAGGTTTATTTTTGGGCCTGCTTCAGGCTCTCTATAGTATTACTCTACATTTCCTTTGTGTAATTTATGCGATTCTGGTCTATAATAATTATTTGTAAACAGACACTTGGGTAACTAATAAAAGGGAGGGTAGTTGTGTGATGTTGTGGGTAAAACTGGGTAGAAAGCATGCTATAGGCTTTATATTCTGTGAATCTGCATTAGAATCCATGTTTCTAGGATTGACGTGTTCATTGGAACCGTGTTGAACTTGAGCATTAGATATCCTGTCTTTAGGGCCTTCACGCTTACTATTTCAGTATATTGCACGTTTAGTTCCTGGTTCTTCGCAAGTACTATCATATAGGTACCCTGCTATTAAATAATCTTAATTAAAAATTGTCATGCATTAGATACCATGCTCTTAGGAACTCAGTTTGATCTGTTTGAACCACGTCTATTAAATCAATAGTTGTCCATGAAAGGGTTTAAAACAGACTCATGCATAGGTATCATGCCGCTAAACGCAATTGATAAGTCACGTGTTATAATCTATAGATAAGCATGCCTATAGGATAAAAAACTTCAAACTGTTTCCCAGAATCGTGACTGCATATACACACTTAGGCATGCCTTAGGACATTAAATAATTGTGAAACTAGTTCTGTTTATGTGTGAAATTATCCAAGCTTAACAGGCTATAAAGCCAGTAGGCAAACTGGTTAGGATTCTGCCACTTCCCTTAAATCAAACGCTGGATGTTCTGTTTTGTGATATTTATCTAGGTTTCATGTTCATAGGCTTTCTGAACTTATTCAAAATCAGTTGTTTGAGACGTGTTGTTTATTTTGTTATGTACATGTTGAGGTAAACATGAGCCTTAACTGCTTTTCCCTATTTGGTTGTCCTATATGTTCTTTGCTTATCGCCTAGATTTTCCCTTTTAAACACCTTAGGCTGTCTAGAACTGCCTCGATTTAGAGGTCTTATACTCCTCCAGGACCATAAGAAAGGTATGGGTAACAACACGCTTAGAGGTCGTTAAATAAACTCGCTTATATAACCACTAAGGGGAGAGTAATGGGTAGTAAAGGATATGATGACCTGCGCGCTAATGTCATGTGTAGCCCCTCTAGTTGAGGAGGATTATCGGGCATTGTACAGATTGATCCTATAGACTAATCAACTTAGGACTTCCCTTTCCCAATTCCTATATGTGTTTAAATTCTCTAAACTTCCTTTTCTTTTCGTATACATGTGTAAGCTGTCCAAACCTCTCTTAGTTTTATTATCTGAATTTCCTTGATCATATATGTATTTAGACTGTGAAACTACCTTTATTTGTAAATATGTGTTAAAAATATTTACTTGTTAAAATGACTAATTCACATAGTTTAAGTTCGGTCGGGACCCACCATTGTGGACCGCGAGGGGTGCCTAACACCTTCCCCTTAAGGTTATTTCTAGCCTTTACCCTAATCTCTAGTAATGTAAACTAGTTACGTGAGTTAATCTCTCTAGGTCCCCTAACGCACCATAATCCGTTAGGTGGCGACTCTTTAAAAAACCAATTCCCTTGTTCCCCCATGAATGTCGAAACCCGGACCTCGTGAAGGAAAAAAGGGGGGCGACAACATGGCGACTCTGCTGGGGATATTTTAGGCTCTTACCATAACGAACTTTTTTTTGTGAATTAGTCTAAGAATGCTTTATCCCGTGTACCCTTTCCCCTTTATCTGGATTTAACTGCTTATTTATGATTTCCTTTATTTTTCTGAAACTGACTTGTCTCTTTGTTTTCTTTTTCCGTAACTGTCTTTCAATTATTTAAATTCTGCATTTATCATTTTTAGGTGCAAATACTTGACAACATGCTATTTATTTTTGCATAAATCATGCTCAACATCGTATTCCACTCATGCGTAATCAATCATATAGCAACGCTTGATGAGTGTTTGCGCTCATCCTATATATACCACCTTTTAAATTCGGAAAGGCATATTTGCTGTAAAACTAGTCGATCACTGGTGCGTTCGACGGTTCCGTGCCTTTCCCCCTCAAGTTATCTACTTGAGGGTCCCAATTTAGGCCTCTATAGCAGCCTTACTCTGATTATTTGTGCATGCCTAGCCGGGTTAATATGTTTTCTGCATAATAACTCTTTAAGACAAGTCTCGTCCAAAGTCCATCAGGTTTTCCACAATCTCAACGGACGTAACCACGATTGTGTGCATTAATTTGGAGAAATAAGTGCCAATATGCTAATCGTTACTGTATAAATAGACGAACCTGGAGGGGAAAATGGCCTAACTATATCTTGTTTTGCAGAAAATGAGGCATGAAGTCCACAGATTCGGTATAGTCGATAGCATACCTCTACTTTTGATAGATTGGTGAAGGGACCTTCACTCAAGTGACCAAGATCATGTGAAAAGAGTCTTAGGGAATTTGCCATCACTATTGGATCTCCAACCAAACAAAATGCTAATCGAGGCCACCACTCTGTTTTGGGATAAGGAAAGGGCTGTGTTCCGCTTCGGGGATATAGAAATGACTCCCCTCCTAGAAGAAATAAGAGGATTTGCTGGGTTGCCATGGGATAGCCTTGGTCTGTTGGCACCTGAAAATCGCACCACCAAGGGGTTCATTAAGATGATGGGGCTGAAGAAAAATGATGATTTGGAGTGCTTGAAAAACTCCTACATACCTTTTGATTTCCTTTATGAAATATACGGTTATAATAGCTTTTACCGTATTTTTGATGATGAGTTCTCAATCACCTCTTTGGGATGGGTTTATCGTAGGGTCTTCGTGTTCATTGTGTGCTTCTTAGACATGCTGGTATTCCCAATCCAAGGGGATAGAATCCATACTAGGCTGGCCATGGTGGCCAAAACCCTGATGGACGAGATCAAGGAGCGGACATATACTATTGTCCCTATGATCATTGCGGATATGTACCGGGCCTTGGAACACTGTCAGAAGGGGTCCAGATTCTTTGAGGGTTACAATTTACTATTACAAGCCTGGCTACTAGAACATCTCCAAAGGGGTCAATACTGCCAAGAGTTTCCACGAAGGCCGTGGAATGACCACATAGCCTTCCATCACCCTAAAAGGATGACTTACATTCCAGACATGTTCGATCAACCTAAGGATGTTGTAGGATGGGTGCAGTTTTTCAACAAATTTACTGAGGACTAGGTTCAGTGGATGTTCGAGTGGCTCCCTACCGACGATTTCATCATAAGATCCAGAGATGTCCCATATTTGGTGTTGATCGGCTTAAAAGGGATATACCTTTATGCTCCCCTTAGAGCTATGAGACAGGCAGGCAGGAGACAAGTCATACCACAGGTTGCTATGATGAGTCACTTCCTAGCTGATTTCCAGGATAATGCCATCCCATATAAGAATGAAATACAATATATGTGGATTTTGAAGATTATTGTGGAGAAGGATACCATCGAGCCAAACCGATATCATGCGGGCCATTCATACTTTTACCCCTCATGGTTGGATGATAATCTATCAGGAGTCTTTGAGCCAAGGGTTGGTCCAGGAAATAGGGTCATAGATGAGTTTACCAAAGCAGAGGTGAAGTACAACAAGCTATGCAAAAGAGTTCGAGAGTTTGAAGCTGAGCATAAGGCGCAACATAAGACCGGTATGGAAATGATTAACGAGTGGAAAGAACAACAACACAACAACGACCCAGTATAATCCTACAAGTGGGGTCTAGGGAGGGTAATATGTACGCAGACCTTACCCCTACCCCGAGAGGCAGAGAGGCTGTTTCCAGGAGACCCTCGGCTCAAGAAAGCAACAAGAGACAATATATTAGTACTATCAATAGACTCATAATAAAATAACAGCAATATAAGAAATACGAAATAGATGGATGGTATAATAATAACCAGCAGATAAAGCCTTGCCTCAGTAAATGACCAGTAACATCCTAAGAATAACTCCTAACTGGCTAGTCTTACGCCAGAGCGCTGTAGAAATATTCACAACTTCCCCTTAAACTACAACCTTAATGCTCGACCTCCAGAATTCTCTGTTAAGGGCCATGTCCTCAGTAATCCTAAGTCGTGCCATGTCCTGCCTGATCACCTCTCCCCAATACTTCTTAGGTCGCCATCTACCTCTTCTCGTGCCCATCACATGAGGCTAGAATCCAGCGAGAGGCTAGAATATCTGGAATACAGTTTAATGGAATTGGAAGGGAAGATAAAGAAGAGGGTCACCGACTACCAGAACGCTGAAGGAAATGAAGGAGGGCATCTGGCAAGGGCATTCCTACTATTAAACCTGCGCGAGCTGGGAGTGTTGATCGACAACAACATCCGATCTGGAGAGGTTCCTTCTGGGACCAAGTAGATTAGATTTACTTGCTTTCCTTTTAAATGTAATAAGGCCAAGTGTCATTAGCAACATTATCTTATTTAGTTTTGTTTTGGGTTGTTTACTTTTACATTAATGAAATGAGGCAATTATTGGCACTAAATTTCTCCAAATTTATCTATCGCTAGGCCTACCTCGGGCATAAAGAGGTTTCCAAATTAGGACGCGAATTTACATTCCCGCAATATGTGTTTAAATACTGCAAACTTTTCAGAACACTTACTGACTTATTTACCTTTTGTTTTCCTTTATTCTTTATTCCCATCCCCTAAGGTTAGTTCGCACATAGTGGCATCATCAGCGTATCACATCAGATCTAGGGGACCTCCACCACCTCCTCCTCCAAGTAATACAAAGATCAAAGGGAAAACTAAAATGGACGACTTAAGTGGTATTCGAAAGGAGAATGTGGAAAATGCAGAAACTTCAGACGGTTAGAGTACTCCGACACCAAATGATTTAGTTTTGAGGTTAGAACAAAAGATACTAGAGTTACAGAGAGAGCTTGAGAAGGTCCGCAACTTGGCAAACCTATCCCTCACCCTGAATGTCCTGATATTAACCAACAAAATACCAAAAACCCAGCGCCTCCCCAAAACACACTGAACCAACATCCACAAAACCCTCCTGCACCGCATCAATATGCAACCCCATCTCAAAATCTCAATCCCTTACCAATGCTAACTCCACCACAACACCACCATCAACCAATCTAGCACCCACCAACCGCCACTTATCACACTCCCCAGAACATACCACAACCCATTCCTGATCCTCAAAACTTAACCAATGACCACCACTATACCCAGGCTCCTGGAACTCACCAAAACAACCCTATATACGTAGAAACCATACCTCACTCCATCCAACCAACTTCATACACCAGAATCTGCTGAGAAGGACCTGCTCATAAAGAACATAGTTGAGGAGCTCAAGAAGTTGACAAGTCGAGTTCAGGGTGTCGAAGGAGGCAAAGGGATAAAAGGTTTAAACTATGAAGACCTATGCATACAACTAGATGTAGAACTGCAGAGGGGTACAAACCTCCCAAGTTTGAGATGTTTGACGGTACAGGTGATCCCGAGGTTCATCTAAGGACCTATTGTGACAAACTTGTCAAGGTCGAAAAGGATGAAAAGATCTGGATGAAATTTTTCATGAGAAGTCTTACGGGAGACGCTTTTTCCTGGTACATCAGCCATGATCCTAAGAAATGGTCCAACTGGGTGAGTATGGCATCTGATTTCATGGACCGATTCAGGTTCAACATAGAAAATACACCAGATGTTTTCTACATTCAGAACCTCAAGAAGAAGCCCACCGAGACTTTTCGCAAGTATGCTACTCATTAGAGGTCGGAAGTAGCTAAAGTCAGGCCATCTTTGGACGAGGAAAAAATGAACAAGTTTTTCGTCAGAGCACAGGATCCGCAATACTATGAAAGGTTGATGGTTATTGAATACCATAAATTCTCTGATATCATCAAACTTGGGGAAAGAATCGAAGAAGGCATCAAGAGAGGATAGTAACAAACTTTAGGCGTTACAAGCCAAAAATAATGCATTACAATCAGACGACATATCAAAGAAGAAAGACGTTGGGGCAGTAATGGTGGCTCAAGGCCCAATATCTCCACTTACATATCAAACACCTCCACCTACATATCAAACAGCTCCACCTACATATCAACCTTCATCTCCCAGATATTCCCAACCGGCCACTATCTATCATACCTATAATTCCCAACCATCTCATTTCCAGTCACCTTCAACTCACCAAAATTATCCAACGCCATGACCCAATTTTGACTGCAAACTACCCAGACAATACACCGCTATTGCTAAACCCATCGACCAGCTGTATGAAAGGTTGAAAGTCGTTGGTTACGTCACTCTTATTCCCGCTGTGGTAGTAGAAAACCTGTCCCAATAGGTCAACCCAAACAAAATCTGTGCATACCATTCTGGTATGAAGGGGTACACCATTGACGAGTGCCGAACATTGAAAGACAAAATCCATAGACTGATTGACAACAAGGTTATATAGGTGAAAGAAGCTACACCCAATGTCCGCAACAATCCTCTCCCGGATCATAAGGGTGGCAGGATACATGTGATAGAGATGGATGAAGAATGGGATCCTGAGGGGTCAATCGAGCTTATTCGAGAAGTTGATGACTTCAAACCCGCAGTCACACTTACTCCTATTATAGTGCAGACTCAGTCACCGATCAAAGTTGAGATAATTGCATCAGTTCCATTTGAGGTAGAGGTAGCTCCACTTGTGACCACCCTTGTTCCATTTAAAGTGTAAGTGGCCACACCTTTCACAGTGACAATATCAACCATACCTCCTTTCAATTCAAAAGTAATACCTTGGGATTATGTTCTTGAAGCTAGGTGAAAAGGAAAGGCAAAGAAGGAGGAATCCGGTGCTGCACAAGGAATGACTAAGACCAGAAGAATCTATACACCTGAACACTTGGGAGGACAAAGTAAGGATGCCACTACCAAGCAGCCTGTCATTGAAACATAGCCAGATGACCTTTAGAGGAAAGTACAAGCAAGGGAATATTCCATCATTGATCATTTGAAAAAAACCCCAGCCTAGATATCCATCCTATCACTATTGCAAAATTCAAAGGCGCACAAGAATGCCTTGATGAAGGTGTTGAGTGAAGCTTATGTACCCAACAATATCACCTGCGGAGATATGGCCAATATGGTAGGGTAGGTGCTGGAAAGTCATAAATAATCTTCCACGAAGATGTGCTGTCACCTGAAGGGTTGAATCACAACCGAGCATTGCATATTATGGTGCAATTTGAAGACAAATTCATTGTCAGGGTCTTGATTGATGGAGGTTCAAGCCTCATTATTTGTCCGCTGGATACTCTGAAAAGATTGGGCAAAGTTTCCATGAAATACGGGAAGAAAGCATGAACGTGAAAGCCTTCGATGGGTCTCAAAGGGTCACAATTCGTGAAATCAATCTTTGTCTGCAGATGGGGCCAACTTGGTTTGACGTCGAATTTTAGGTGCTTGACATATCAGCCTTGTACAATCTTCTGTTGGGCCGACCTCAGATACATTCTGCTGGGGTTGTGGCTTCCACACTACATCATGCCATGAAATTCAAATGGAACTATCAGGAGATAATCATTCACGGAGACGGGAGTAACCCTATTTACACTAGTCAAACCATCTCGATTATCAGGAACAGAAGAAGGCTAGGAGGGGAAACCTATCATCACATCGAACGTGTCAATGCCATTGAGAAAGACAAATGGCGGAGTAGCAAAATATAGAGCATACTGGCATGGTCTGGGTATGAACCCGACAAAGGGCTTGGGAAGAATCTCCAGGGTATTACCAAACAGATACAGCTGAAACGTCATGGTACTACCTTCGGGCTCGGATACCAGTATACATTGTAGGAGTACGATGATTGGTTGCTTCCATGGCGTGGACCTTATTACCCTCTCGAGCAACCAGTGCCACATCTGGGTCAAACTTTTCACCAAGCTGATACAATATGGGGAACTACAGAAGAAGAAGCATTAGCTGGGCTGACGAATCTATTTCTGAAGGGCAGGGACATGGACTGCAGTGCAATAATTGAGTAGGAGGAGGAAGAAGGCCTCACTATTTAGACTGTTAAGAAGGGAGCTATTCTGAAGAACTGGACCGCCACACCATCCCGGGCCCGCTGAGTCCGTGAGTAGCTTGGAAGATTTTATTTCTATAGCCATTCTAGGCATCTAAGATTTTCAGTAATTTTGTTTTAAAGACTCGCTTGTTTCAAAATAAATGCTCGATTCATCGAGCCGTATTTGTTTGGATGTTTTAAGTCTTAATCAAATGCATTGCTCTTTATTATTCATTATTATCTTCCACATTTTTCTTTCTACAGCATTATTATTAACTTTCCTGATAAATTGATGATTGTGATATGTAATGAGGCAATGCAATATGAGGATAGTGATTCTGATGAATAAGATGAGATAACTGAGGAAGTTGTCAGGGAGGTTGAAAACTTTGAGAATAAGCCTAAGTCCAACCTGGACGAAACCAAAGCAGTAAAATTTGGGGATGTCGAGACCGTCAAGGAGACTCGCATCAGTATTCACTTATCACCGACAGAGAAAGAGAGGTACATTCATTTCTTAAAGGAGTATCAGGACATTTTCACATGGTCATATGATGACATGACCGGTTTGAGCACGTCAATAGTAGCTCACAAGTTGCCTACCAATCCCATGTGTTCGCTGGTGAAGCAGAAACTCAGAAAATTCAAACCAGATATGAGACTGAAAATCATGGAGGAAGTTACTAAGTAGATCAAAGCAAAGTCCTCAGGGTATTTGAGTACACAACCTGGTAAGCCAACATTATGCCAGTCCGAAGAAAGATGGGAAAGTCAAAGTATGTGTTGACTATCGAGACTTAAATAGAGCAAGTCCCAAGGACGACTTTCCACTACCAAATATACACATCCTGATCGATAATAGTGCCAAACATGAACTCCAATCCTTTGTAGATTTCTTCGCGGGTTATCACCATATTTGGATGGATCAAGAAGATGCAGATAAAACAACTTTTATTATACCATGGGGTATACTGTTACAAAATGTTACCATTTGATCTAAAAAATGCTGGGACTACTTACATGAGGGCCATGAAAACCATCTTCCATGATATGATACACAAAGAAATAGAGGTGTATATGGACGACGTCATTATCAAATCCAAGAGGGTCGCGGATCACATAGCGGACTTGAGAAAGTTATTTGACAGGTTAAGAAGGTACAACTTGAAACAGAACCCCGCAAAGTGTGAATTCGGGGTTCCCACAGGAAAGTTACTAGGATTCATTGTCAATCGCCGAGGGATCGAGCTAGACCCGTCTAAAGTTAAGGCTATTCAGGAGTTACCGCCGCCTAGGAGCAAAAATGACGTGATGAGCTTCCTAGGATATCTCAACTATATCAGTCGCTTCATAGAACAGTCCAAAGTCATATGTGAACCTATCTTCAAGATGCTGAGGAAAAACGCCGAAACAAGCTGGACCAAGGATTGTCAGAAAGCTTTCGACAAAATCAAGGAGTACCTGTCTACACCACCAGTCTTTTTCCCGCCAGAGCCAGGACGACCATTTCTACTCTATCTATCTGTGTTGGATGGAGCTTTTGGATGTGTTCTGGGACAACATGACGAGACAGGGAGAAAGGAGCAAGCTGTATACTACCTAAGTAAGAAATTTGCACCTTATGAAGCATGATACTCTCTACTGGAACGCACCTATTGCACTTTGACCTGGATGACCTAGAAATTGAGGCATTACTACTGTGCCTATACCCATACTTCATATACAGGATGGACCCTTTGAAGTACATATTTCAGAAACCCTTGCCGATTGAAAAGTTAGCCAAGTGGCAGATACTGTTAAGTGAGTTCGATATCGTCTATGTAACTCAAAAGGAGGTCAAAGGACAAGCATTGGCAGACCACCTTGCTGAAAATCCAGTGGGAGGAGAATACAAACCCTTAAAAATGTATTTTCCTGATAAAGAAGTATCATTCGTAGGAAAAGACATAACTGAAGTATACGACGACTAGAAGATATTCTTTGTTGGAGCTGCAAATTTCAAAGGAGTGGGTATTGGAGCGGTTTTGGTATCAGAAATAGGTCAACATTATCCGGTATCTACTAAACTCAGATTTCCCTGCACCAACTGTCGCGCCCCCTTTTTTCCCTAAATCGCGGAGAGAGGTCCAGGTTTTGACATTCCATGGGGTGCAATGACTCATTACTTTTTGGGAATTGGGAATTTGAAGAGTCGTCACCTAACGAATTATGGTGCGTTAGGGCACCCAGAGTAATTAACTCTTAGGTTGGTTTGCATTACCAGAGATTAGGGTAAGGGCTCGAAATAACCTCGAGGGGAAGGTGTTAGGCACCCCTCGTGGTCCATAGTAGTGGGTTCCGACCGAACTTATCTTTACAAATTAGTCCAAAGAAATCAAATAAGTACAACACGTTTGAACAAATCAAGTAGTGAAATAAAGGTTGAACAAATTATAAAGAAAAGTTTTAAAAAAGGAGAAGGTTTGGGGTAAAGAGGGGTCCTAGGTTATTTATCCTATAGGATCACCCCACGCAATGCCCGGTAAATACTCCTCAACGAGGGGCTACACGTGACATTAACGCGTAGTCATCATATCCCATGTCTACCCTTCCCATCCCCTTATTGGTCATGCAAAGAGAGTGTTGGTCACTGATTCCTATTGCGTACTGCTACCCATCACTTCTTAATAGTACCGGAGGGAGTTAGGACTTCTACCTATAGGCAGTTCTAGACATACCCCTAAGGTTTTAAAGGCAAAAATCTAAGGCGACAGTCAAAGAAAAGCATTTAGGACTTTCACATAAATGGAGCAATTAAAGGCTCATAGTTTCCTCCGCAAGCAAGCATACATGCAGCACGACTCAACCACAGGTAAGGTCTTTAGTAATCAAAGTCCTAAAGCAGGATCTCTAAGTGATTATGCAGAAATAAACTACATTTAGATACAAAAGTCGCAACCTATTAGTTTCCTAGGATCTCTCTTAAAAGCCTATTAGAATTCAGAGACGTTGAGTGACCGAAACAGCTTCAGAGAAATGCAAATTTTGAAAATGCCACAAGGCTTGCCTATATGCAGAACTGACATTTATGTTAGTGCAGAAACAAACAAGTTTTCAAAATAAACCTTTCAATACCTATAGGCAGGATATCTAATGGGATTAAAGCAATTACGAAAGGACCAGTTTTGGAGAAATATTGACACTTATTAAAACTGATTGTAAGAAAAAAACTAGGTGAAAGGAAATCGATTCATTAGACCAATTAGATTATTAGACATAATTGTGAGTAGAAGTCCCTATAGGCATGCTATCTAGGCGTATTACTGGTTTTAGGCAATTTGCAGTAACGTGTGAAAAATTTACTGAATCGGAATTACGTCCTATAGGCATGGTATCTATACTTGAGTTGATTTAAAACATGATGGCTTGGAACCTAGAAACATGGTTTCTAATCATGACAAACACAAGATTTAGGAACATGATTTATATCTGGTGCAAGTGACATTAAAAGTGAAGTCCTTATAGGCATGATCTCTATTATGAAATTAAAAGTGGAACCCTATAGGCATGATTCTACTATGCAAAACACAATCAGATTCAATGGGAATAGTAACCCTATAGGCATGTTTTCTATCGAGTGAGGCTGGCAGATTTGAAAAATAAATCCTAAAAGCAGGATTTCTACCCAAGTTACCCCACAAAGTATACATCTACCCACTCTTTCACTAAATACCCCAAATATCTATTTACAAATTATTACAGGCCAACAAATAAATTACATAAATGAAATAGAAAATTAAGAAGCTATTCTATAGAGAGCCTGCAATCAGGCCACAGTTACCTAAGGCCTCCAGTGGTCTTTCAAGCCTCATTTCCATAGACAAATCAGAGTCTAGATGCATTAAAGTTCCCTAAGGGTCTCAAGGACCCCGGGCAATGCTTACACCTAGACTTAATAGCCAAGCATTGAACCAGCAGTGTGGAAAGCCAGCCTTAGTATGCCAGAGTTCCAAGGGTTCTCAAGAGGATCCCAAGGCAGTACATTCTAGAGGGGGCAGAACTTATTAACTAGGAGTAGAGTGAAAGTGCAGGACACATGTTTGAAAGAAGTTTATGAAAGACTGGACTGAATGGTCTGAAAGCAATTAGTAATAGAGATTGTTGACAGGAAGTTGAATTAGTAAACAGGGCTCAAACACTTCAGGATAAGACCACACATAGCAAGTGAATGAATTCAGTAATCACACAGGGGTTAAGGGGGTTTGGGGATACACAGACATTGACTACAGACACATGACTCCAGCAGGAGTATTAGGACTAGTATGGACATGCTCAGAGATAGTTTGGCACTGGCATAATCACAAACTAGTTATTAACACATAGAGGGGAATAGGGATTTGGGATTCACAAAGTGGTAAGTGCACAACAGGTAAAAGAATACAATTGTCCAAGCATGCTTGAATCACACAAGGGAATACATGCACTTAAAGGGAAGTGGGTCATATTAGCATGCTTAACTACAAACTCACAACCAAACCATAAGTAAAAGAAGGCTAGAAATAACAAAAACTGAAACAAGAAGAGAAACATGTTATTGTTGAGACTTTAAATTAAACTAGGACATACTAGTGAAGATAAAAGTAAGTAGAATGAAAGAACCAGAGAGTACAAATGATTAGCCTTGGCTTGCAGCTGGCTAATAGTAGTAAAATAACATAGAGATTTTAAGTAAGAGAGGGGTTTTTGGAAGCTAAGTCTGTGTTGTTTGTGAAAGACTGAGGGTATTTATAGTTGAAAGTTGATAGTGGAATAAGGTTAAAAAAAATCATAGCAGTATACTAGTTTAAGAACTCAGAATCAATCATCTAGAGAATCAAGGAAGTACTTCCTTGAGTTAAGAGAGTCAAGGCCAAACGGGAAGATTAAGTACCATACAAGGGAGGAAGGGAAATTAGTGCATGATTGAATAAGGAAAGTGTCAAGATTTAGTAGGCACAAAGTAGTCAATTAGGACCAAATTCAAAAGACCTAATTAAGGAAAGACTAATTAATACAAAGTACCATAGTAAATAAGGTAATGCAATCAGTTAATTCAAACAGACGAGTAGAATTCAGGACTTTGAAGGAAAATCTTTCAATTACCAAAAGTTAAGGAAAATTAGAATCAATCATGGGGAGTCATGATTCTGCATACCTCATCATATAAATAGAGACGATTGAACGGAAGTGGCAAACAAAAAAAGTCGATTATATAGGCAGAAAGAAACAAAAGATGAGAAAACACAATCATGTAGAGGTAATGTAAGTAGGCTAGAGATTCAGTAGAACATATTCGAAGCATGGTGACCACAGGAGATTAACAAGAACTAGGTAAACAAGCTAACACACAGAAACAAAGTAAAGGAAAGTCATGCTAAAACACAGAACCAAAGTGGAGAACATTATGCTAACACACAGAAGCAGAGTAAAGAAAATCAAGCTAACACACAGAGACAAGTAAAGAAAATCAGGCTAACACACAAAAACAAGTAAAGAAAATCATGCTAACTCAGAGAAATATGTAAAGAAAATCTTTAAGAAATTAGCGTTTTTTAACAGAGTTGAGTTAAAAAGAAGTAAGAACTTAGAATTGGTCGAGATAAACAAGAAAAAAGGTTTAATCATAAAGAAATCTGTGGAAACAGGTATAGAAAGAACTCCGAAAACCCTAGTGTTTCAAAGGGAGTAAAAATGGTTTAGAGTAGAAGATCTTTCAGAAGAAGGCTCGATAATAAGCAAATCACAGAAGGAAATAGGCTTAAAGCATGAAAGTAACATAGATCTGAGAGATTCAGATGAGAGTTAGGGTTGAAAAAGAAACCCAAGTAAAAATCAAAAGAACCTGTTGAAACTTCACCGATCGTGACATATAAGGTGTGATTTTGCCCAAAATCACACCGTAGAACCCATAAGTAACAGCGGAAAAAACCCTAGGTCCAAATTGACATGGCCCAGGATCCTTGAAAGCCTTAGAGATGATGAGCAGGGTGATGAGAGACCCATTGGAGGCTTGGGTTGAAAGGTATAGTCACCGGAGATGACCGGAGACAGAGGGGAGTGGAGGAGTCTAGGGTGAGGTTTGAGAGAAGAGTGGAGATGAGAGAGCATCTGAAGGCAGCAGATTGGGGGAAACGAATTAGGTTTACGGGTCATTTGGAAATTAAAAAGGAAAGGAATTATTTGGACCGTTGATTTGGGAGATCAACGGTCAGGATTAAAATGGGTAGGTAGGTTCCGGGTTTGGGTAAAGGTTAATAGGGTGTAGGTCGAGTTTTTAATTGTAAAATTGGGATGATAATTGGGGTCCAATTTGGCTATAATTGAAAGCCTATTTGGCTATAATTTAAATAGCCAGTTTTTCCTATTTTAATTTATAAAAAATAGATAATTTCTGAAAGATAATTTAAGGTGCCAAAATGATTTAAAATACATAATTGACAATTTAAAAATACAAGATCCAATTTTATGCATATAAAACATAATTAAATCTTAAAATGGGCTAACATTGCAATTATATGCAATTTAGCTTTAAAAATACCAAATGTAATTGTAAAAATACATAAATATTATATTAGTCATATTTTAGCATAAATATAGAAATTCAATAGATAAATCATCATAACAATAATTTTGAAAAAAATTATTGTGGATTTTATGGATAAAAAGGGAGAGAATAAACCAATTTAAACCCTTAAAAATTATGGAAAAAATAATAAAAACCTCGGGTGTGCTTATATATGCTATTTTGAAGGTATTTATGCATATTTAAAATATATAAAGAAAAAGTGGGTATCAACAACTGCCCCTCTTTACCCGGAAAGGATGAAAGAGTTTCTAGGTAAAGACATGATGACCAATTTTAACCGGACGGGATGTTTTGAAAGACAGAGGCCGAGCTCCGGTTTTCAAGTTACCTACATATCCCTGGTTTTACAGGAATCAAGCCATGTGTAGTTCTGGATTCACCTGCGGAGTATGCTGATGAAATTGTTTAAGAACGGACATGAGATGTGGAAGCGACTACGGTGAGCGTTTAAGGCTTGGGATGGTTGGGGGAAACTGGAGCGGGATTTCTCCTGCTAGGATGACGTCCTTGGACCATGATGTCCTGGGCCATGAATTGTTTAATGAGGGATTAGAAGGCCATGAAATGATCTTCTCGGGCCATGAAAATGGTGTCTCCGAACCATGACGCCTTTGAATCATACTATGCAAATTTGAGAGATCCTCGGGCCATGGCATGGTGTCTTCAGGCTATGAGGATGATGCCTTTAGACTATGACGCCCTTGGACAGATTGGCGATGTTTCAGCCCATGATATGCAATAACATGATGTACAAGACAAGGCTTAGTCTTGCAAAATGGAGGGCAGAGCTTAGCACGATTGAAAAACAAGTAAATACTAGTAGAAAATAGAGCAACATTGGTGCAAAGAGGGACAGTGTTTAGTCCCGCGCAAGTGGGGGAGGCAAGGGTTATTATGATGCAAATGAGGAGGCAAGGATTAGCCTCATGCAAATATGGAGTCAAGGATTAGACTCATGAAGGAATGGAGACAGAGCTTAGTCTCATGCAAAGAGAAGGCAAATATAGAGGTAGAGCTTAACCTCATGCAAGATGCGGGACAGGGCTTAGTCCCATGCAGACGTGGAGTCAGGGATTAGACTCATGCAAATATGGAGACAGAGCTTAGTCTCATGCAAATAGAAGGCAAATATGGAGGTAGAGCTTAACCTCATGCAAAATGGGGGACATGGCTTAGTCCCATGCAGACGTGGAGTCAGGGATTAGACTCATGCAAATATGGAGATAGAGCTTAGTCTCATGTAGGGAGAAGGCAAATATGGAGGTAGAGCTTAACTTCATGCAAGATACGGGACAAGGCTTAGTCCCATGCAGATATGGAGTCAGGGATTAGACTCATGCAAATATGGAGACAGAGCTTAGTCTCATGCAGGGAGAAGGCAAATATGGAGGTAGAGCTTAATCTTATGCAAAATGGAGTCAAGGCTTAGACTCATGCAAATATGGAGTCAAAGATTAGACATGCAAATATGGAGTCAAGGATTAGACTCATACAAAATGTGGAGTCAGGGCTTAGACTCATGCAGGATTTGGAGCCAAGGCTTAGACTCATGCAAATATGGAGTCAAGGATTAGACTCGTGCAAAGAGAAAATAGCAGATAAGGGCAAAGTATATCTTAGCTAGGATAAGTTCAGCGTCTAACGGCCGGATGGATGGTGAATCTGAAAGCTATAGTCAAAATGTGTCTGCGCTCAAAGAAAAATCATAAGTTTCATGAGGGGAGGTTGGTTCTTGCTTCGTCTGCCAGCCTTGCTTTACGCCGCTCTGGAAGCCCCTTTCGAGTTCCCCTAGGTAGCACCTGACTATTTTATTAAAAAAAATAGAATTTTCAAAAAATATGCAGTCATTGATAAAAGTAGGATCGTTTTTGATATATCAAGTAACTTTGATGAACTAGCGACCGTGACATATTTCAAAAGCATTGCAGCTCTCTTATGTTGGAATTTTGAGGGTCCTCCTCAAAATTCTGCCCCAGTTTAGTAGATGTTTTGTAATCGTTTGCGAATGGCGGACATTGCTGAATCTTCTTCGGAATTTTGAGAGTCCTTCTCAAAATTTTGCCCCAGTTCTTGACTGATTACTGGCTTCCTGACATGTGATAGCATTGGCTGGACTTGGTCCGGAATTTTGAGGACTCTCCTTAAAATTCTGCCCCATTTTCTGATTTTGGGGGAAATGAAAATTTTATTATGATATGACCGAACCCATAAGGCTACCTACGTATCCCCTCTTAAACGGGAATCAGGTCAAGCATAGTTTAGTTACATCAGGGAAGAAAATGTGAAGTAATCTAGGCATAGTATCTTTTCACTGCGTCTGAATTAATTGGTTTTGGCCAGATCTCTCCATCCATCTCTTCAAGTATGAGGGATCCTCTTGTTAGCACTCTGTGAACTATATACGGACTTTTCCAGTTGGGAGAGAATTTCCCTTTGGCTTCATCTTGGTGTGGGAAAATCTTCTTCAATACCAGCTGTCCTAGTGCGAACAGTCTTTGTTTGACCCTTTTGTTGAAAACTTTGGACATCCTGTTTTGATACTGTTGACTGTGGCACACTGCATTTATTCTTTTTTCATCAATAAAGGCCAACTGTTCATATCAGCTTTTTACCCACTCCGCATCGCTGAGTTCAACTTCCTGTATGACTCTTAGAGAAGAAATCTCTACCTCGGCCAGGATGACAACCTCGGTACCATAAACTAGCATGTAGGGGGTTTCCTCGGTTGATGTACGAACTGTGGTGCAGTACCCTAAAAGAGCAAAGGGTAACTTTTCATTCCACTACTTGTGATTCTCCACCATTTTCCTTAGTATCTTCTTAATGTTTTTGTTGGCAGCTTCTATGGCTCTATTAATCTGAGGTTTGTAGGCGGTGGAATTCTTGTGCTTGATTTTAAAGGTTTCACATATAGCTTTCATCAGATCACTGTTGAGGTTGGCGGCGTTGTCAGTGATAATGGACTCAGGGACCCCAAATCGGCAGACGATACGATCCTTGACAAAATCTGCGATGACCTTCTTGGTTACAGCTTTGTAAGATGCAGATTCTACCCATTTTGTGATGTAGTCAATGGCTACTAGAATAAACCTGTGTCCATTTGAAGCCGTGGGCTCAATCGGACCAATAACATCCATTCCCCAGGCGGCGAATGGCCAAGGTGAGCTTGTTGCATTGAGCTTATTTGGCGGTACTTTTATAATGTCGGCATGCACTTGACATTGAAAGCATTTGTGGACATACTGGATACAATCCGTCTCCATGGTGATCCAAAAGTAACCTGCCCTGAGTATCTTCTTGGCCAGAGCAAAACAATTCATGTGCGGACCGCAGGTCCTAGCATGCACATCTTCAAATAGCTTAGAAGCTTCCTTTGCGTCGACACACCTTAGTAAACCCAAATCCAGAGTTCTTCTGTACAAGTTCCCTCCGCTATGGAAGAAGTGATTTGACAATCTCCAGAGCGTGTGTTTCTGAATGTGATCGTCATACTCCGGATATTCTCCTTTTGATAAGTACTCCTTGAGGTCATGGAACCAAGGCTTTCCATCGACTTCTTCCTCGATATAAGCACAATATGCCGACTGATTATGGATCCTCACAGGAATGGGATCGACATAGTTCTTATCTGGATGTTGTATCATTGAAGACAAAGTGGCTAGTGTGTCGGCGAACTCATTCTGAATTCTGGGCACATGTCGGAATTCTATCTTCGTGAACCTCCTTTTCAATTCCTGCATATGGTGCAGATATGACAATATCTTGGGATTCTTAGTATCCCATTCTCCTTGCACTTGGTGGACAAGTAAATCTGAATTGCCGATCACCAACAACTCCTGAATGTTCATGTCGACTGCCATGTTGAGCCCTAGTATGCAAGCCTCATATTTCGCCATGTTGTTGGTGCAGGAAAATCTGAGTTTGACAGATACTGGATAGTGCTGACCCGTTTCTGATACCAAAACTGCTCCAATGCCTACTCCTTTGAAATTTTCGGCTCCGTCAAAGAACATCCTCCAACCATCTTATGCTTCTGTAATGTCTTCTCCCACGAATGATACTTCTTCGTTAGGAAAATACGTTTTCAAGGGTTCGTATTCTCCTCCCACTATATTTTTAGCGAGGTGATCTGCCAACACTTGTCCCTTGACTACTTTTTGAGTTACATAGACAATGTCGAACTCACTCAATAGTATCTGTCATTTAGCCAGCTTCCCAGTAGGCATGGGCTTATGAAATATGTACTTCAAAGGATCCATCCTGGATATGAGGTATGTAGTGTAGGCGCAGAAATAATTCCTAAACTTCTAGGCTATCCAGGTCAGAGCACAACACGTGCGTTCGAGCAGATAATACCGTGCTTTATAAGGTGTGAATTTCTTACTCAGGTAATATATGACTTGCTCCTTTCTTCATGTCTCATCATGTTGTCCCAAAATACATCCGAAGGCTCCATCTAACATGGATAGATAAAGTAACAAAGGTTATCCTGGTTCTGGCGGGACCAGAACTAGCAGTGTGGACAGGTATTCCTTGATCTTATCAAAAGCTTTCTGACAATCCTCGGTCCAACTCGTCTCGGCATCTTGAAGATGGGTTCGCATATTACTGTGGACTGTGCTATGAATCGGCTGATGTAGTTGAGCTGTCCTAGGAAGCTCATCACGTCCTTCTTGCTTTTGGGTGGTGGTAACTCCTGAATAGCTTTGACTTTAGTTAGATCTATCTTGATCCCTCGGCGATTGACAATGAATTCCAGTAACTTTCCTGCGGGGACCCCGAATGCACACTTTGCGGGGTTCAACTTCAAATTGTACCTCCTGAGCCTATCGAAGAACTTCCTCAAGTCTACTACGTGATCTGCGGCCTTCTTGGATTTGATAATGACGTTGTCCACATATACCTCTATTTCTTTGTGCATCATATCATGGAAGATGGTCATCATGGCCCTCATGTAAGTAGCCCCAGCATTCTTTAGACCGAACGACATCATATTGTAACAGTATACACCCCAAGGTGTAATAAAAGCTATCTTCTCGGCATCTTCTTCATCCATCCAGATCTGGTGATAAGCTGCAAAGCAATCTACAAAGGATTGGAGTTCATGCTTGGCGCAATTATTGATCAGGATGTGTATATTTGGAACTGAGAAGTCGTCTTTCGGACTTGCTCTCTTTAAATCCCGATAATCAACATATACCCTGACCTTCCCATCCTTCTTCGGAACTGGCACAATATTAGCTAACCATGTTGGGTACTAAACCACCCTGAGAACCTTGGCATTGATCTACTTGATAACTTCCTCCTTGATTTTTTGACTCATATCTGGTTTGAATTTTCTGTGTTTCTTTTTGACTGGCGGGCACATGGGATTGGTAGGCAACTTGTGAGCTACTATAGATGTACTCAAACCAGTCATATTGTCATATGACCATGCGAAGATGTCCTCATATTCCTTTAGAAAACGGATGTATTCTTCCTTCTCTGTTGGTGACAAGTGAATGCTAATGCGGGTCTCTTTGACGGTCTCGACGTCTCCCAAATTTACTGCTTCTATTTCGTCCAAGTTGGATTTATGCTTGTTCTCAAAATTCTCAACTTCCCTGACAATTTCCTCAGGTATCACATCCTCTTCCTCTAAGTAACTATTCTCATGTTGCTTTGCCTCATTACATGTCACAATCACTAGTTCATCAGGAAAAGTAATAATAATACTGTAGAAGGAAAAAGTATAAAAATAATAATGAATAATGATGAATGCATTTGATTAAAACTTTGAACATTGTTCAAACAAAGTTTGGCTCGGTGGATCGAGCATTTATTTTGAAATAAAGAAATCTTAAAACAAAATTGCTGGAAATTTTAAATGCCTAGAACGACTTATAAATTCTGCCAAGCTACCTAGGGACTCGGGGGGCTCGGCATAGTGTGACGGTTCAGTTTCTAAGAACGGCTCCCTTTGCAACGGTCTGAATGGAGAGGCCTTCTTCCTCCTCCTCAATATGGCACTACAGTCCATATCCTTATATTCCAAGAACAGGTTCTTCAGCCCAGCTAGTGCTTCTTCTTCAGCAGTTCCCTATATTGTGTCTGCCTGATGGAAAGCTTGTTCCAAACGGGGTATTTGTTCCTCAACAGGGTAATACGGTCCATGCTATGGAGGCGACCATTCCTTGTACTCCTGCCATGTACACTGGTATCCGAGCCCAAAGGTGGTACCATGGTTTTTCAGTTGTATTGGCTTGGTGATACCCTGGAGGTTCTTTCCCAACCCTTTGTCGAGTTCATATCCGGACCATGCTATATGCTTTTTATTTTATTACTCCACCACTTATCCTTCTCGGCGGCATTGACTCGTTCAATATGATGATAGGTTTCCCCTCCTACCCTTCTTCTTTGTCCAATGACCAGAATGGTTTGACTAGTGTAGATGGTATTACTCCCGTCTCCATGAATGATTACCTCCTAGCAGTTCCATTCAAATTTCACGACTTGGTGTAGTGGGGATGGCACGGCTCCAGCAACATGGATCTATGGGCGGCCCAATAAAAGATTATGAGGAAGGTATGTCAAGCACTTGGAATTTAACATCAAACCAAGTTGGTCCCATCTACAAGCAAAGGTTGATATCCCCAATCGTGCCCTCTAGGACCCATCGAAAGCCTTCACATTCATGCTTTCGGTCCGGTTTTCATGGAAACCTTTGTCCAACCTTTTCAGGGTATACAGTGGACAAATATTCAGACTCGAACTTCCATCAACCAAGACCATGGCAATGAGTTTGTCTTATCGTAATGTGCAATGCTCGATTGTGATCCAGACCTTCGGGCGGCAGCTCATCTTCGTGGAAGGTAATCTTGTGGCTCTCCACCACCTATCTGACCATGTTGGCCATTTTCCCCTAGTGATATTACTTGGTATATAATCTTCACTTAATACCTTCATCAGGGTATTCTTGTGCGCCTCTGAATTCTGTAGCAGTAATAGGATAGATATCTGAGCAGAGACTTTGTTCAGATGATCAACAACAGAATACTCTTTCACCTATACTTTCCTTCACAAGTCATCCGGTCCGGTCTCAATGACAGGCTGCCTAGCAGTGGCATCCTTACCTAAACCTCTCAAGTGTTCATGTGTGTAGACTCTTCCAGTTCTAGTCATCCCTTGTGCGGTGTCATAGCCTTCCCTTTTCGCCGAGCCTTAGCGACATAATCCCAGGGTATCGCCTTTGAATTGAATGGGAGTGTGGTTGACACCGTCACAGTAAAAGGTGTGAATACTTCTACTTCAAATGGAGTGGAGGTGGCCGCAGGCGAAGTTACTTACACCTCGAATGGAACTGATGCAGTTACCTCAACGTCAATAGGTGCCTGAGTCTGAACCACAATAGGAGTAAGTGTAACTGCAACCTTGAAGTCATCGCCTTCTCGGATAAGCCCGATTGACCCCTCAGGATCCCATCCCTCATTTGTTTCTATGACATGTACACCATCACCTCTGTGATCAGGGAGGGGATTATTGCGGACATTGGGTGCGGCTTCCTTTGCTTGGATGACCTTGCTATCAATGAGTGCTTGAATATTATCCTTCAATGTTCGGCACTCAGCAGTGGTGTGCCCTTTCATGCCAGAGTGATATGCACATGTTTTGTTCGGATTGACCCATTGGGATGGGTTTTCTAGCGCCACAGTGGGAATAAGAGTGATGTAATCTGAAGCCTTTAATCTTTCATACAATTGGTCAATGGTCTCAACAATGGCGGTGTATTGTCTGGGTGGCTTGCGATCGAAATTGGGTCTTGGTCTTGGATACTTTTGGCGATTTGGTATTGATTGGAAGTGGGATGATTGGGAATTGTAGGTATGATGGACATCGGCTGGTTGGGAATATCTGGGAGATGAGGGTTGATATATAGGTGGTGATGCTTGGTATGTGGTGGAGGTGTCTGGTATGTTGGTGGTGGTACTTGGTATGTGGGCGGAGGTGTCTGGTATGTGAGTGGAGTTTTTGGACCCTGGGCCACCATTACTGCCCCAACATCTCTCTTCTTCGATATGCCACCTGATTGTAGTGCCTTGTTCGTGGATTGCAGTTCCTCGAAATTTGTTACCATCCCGTTCTTGATTCCTTCCTCGATCCTTTCCCCGAGCTTGATGATATCAGAGAATTTGTGATTTTCGATGACCATCAGTCTCTCATAATATTGTGGATCCTATGCTCTGACGAAGAATTTATTCATCTGTTCTTCGTCCAAAGAGGTCCAGACTTTGGCGGCTTCTGACCTCCAACGAGTAGCATATTCGCGGAAAGTCGCAATGGGCTTCTTCTTGAGATTTTGGATGTAGAAGACATCAGGTGCATTTTTTGTGTTGAACCTGAACCGATCCATGAAATCTAATGCCATGCTTACCCAATTGAACCATTTCTTGGGATTCTGGCTGATATACCAAGACAATGCGTCCCCAGTAAGGCTCCTCATGAAGAGCTTCATCCAAATATTTTCATCTTTTCCCACTCCGACCATCTTATCATAGTAAGTCTTTAGGTGAACCCTGGGATCACCTGTACCATCGAACATTTTGAACTTGGCAGGTTTGTACCCCTCTGGTAATTCCGCATCGGGCTGTATACACAGATATTCATAGTTTAAACCTTCTATTCCCCTATCGCCTTTGACACCTTGAACCCGGCTTGTTAACTTCTTGAGTTCTTCAACCATGTTCTTAATGAGTAGGTCCTTTTCAGAGGGTTCCATTGCACAGGAGATTTGCTGGGTAGAATGTGGTATAGTTTCCACATATACAGGGTTGCTCCAATGGGTGCCAGGAACCTGAGTATAGTGATGGTCATTGGTGGAGTTTTGTGGATCTGGAATGAGTGGTGGTGTATTTTGGGGAGTGTGGTAAGTGGTGGTTGTTGGGTATGGAATTGGTTGATGCTATTGTGGTGAAGTTGGTATCGACAATGGATTGATATTTTGTGGTGGAGTTGCGAATTAATTTGGTATGGTAGGAATTTGCGGCTGTTGGTTTTGTGTGTTTTGAGGAGGTGTTGGGTTCTTTGCATTCTGTTGGTGGATATCAGGGACATTGAGGGTGAGTGACAAGTTTGTCAAATTGCAGACCTGTTTAAGTTCTCCTTGCAGTTCTAGTATTTTTTGTTCTAGTCTCAAAACCAGGTCATTCGGGGCCGGAGTACTACGACCATTGGAAGTTTCTGCGTTCTCAATGTTTTCCTTTCGGATTCCACTTAAGTCGTCCATCTTTGATTTCCCTCTGCTTTTTGTGTTGCTTGGAGGAGGAGGAGTTGGAGGGCCTCTAGATCTGGTATGATATGCTGACGAGACCAGTATGAATGGACCAACCTAAGGGGATGGGAATAACAATAAGAAATAAACAAAAACAAAAGGTAACAAGTCAGTGAGGATTCTAAAATATTTGCAATATTTAAACACATAGTGCGAGATATAAACTCGTATTCTAATTTGGAAGCCTCGTTGTGCCCGAGGTAGGTCTAGCGACAAATAAATTTGGAGAACTTAAAATGCCAATAAATTCTTCATTTCATAATGTAAAATAGACGAATCCAAAACGACGCTAACATAATGAAAAAAAAAGACAAGCCACTACTGGCACTTGGCCTTATTATATTTAAGGAAAATAAGTAAATCTAATCTATTTGATCCTAGAAGGACCTTCCACAGATTCGATATTCTGGACTCCATCAAACTGTTCTCCAAGCTCGTGCAGTCCAAGTAATAAGTAGGCTCGGGCCAGATGTCCTCCCTCGGCTCCTTCAGCATTCTGACAGTTTTCAATCCTTTTTATGACTATGCCCTCTAGTTCCACTATTCCTCGCTCTAGGTATTCTAGTTTTCTGTTGGAAGTGACCGCCATCTCTTTTCATTCCTCGATCAACCTCACGTTTCTCTTATGTATCTCCCAATGCTCATTCTCAGAGTCGTGGACCCTCTTGTGAAGCCTGTTGTATTTGACTTGGGCTTCAGCTTCCTCGTTTATGATTCTGTTCTCTCGACCAGTCCTCGGTGTCACCGCTCCTTTCAAATTGTCCTCGAACCATGCAGGGTAGAGAGGCTCGTACCCTGAGTGGTATCTGTCTGGCTCAACTGTGCTTTTCTCCACAATGATTTTGTAGTGCCACATGTGCTAAGCTTGGCATTTGTAAGGTATGTCATCATCTTGGAAATCTGCCCTTAAATGACCCATCTTGACGACCCTCGGTACAACCTGCTTTCTGCCTGCTTGCCTCATAACTCGTATAGGAACATATGGATATATCCCTCTCAACCCGATCAACACCAAATGCGGAGTATACCTGGACCTGATAATGAACTCGTCCGTTGGAAACCATTCAACCATCCACTACACCTGTTCCTCGTTCAGATTGTCGAAGAACTCTACCCAGTCACTGGCACTTTCCGATTGAGCAAATCTGTCCGGAATATAGGTCATCTACTTAGGGTGATGGAAATCAATGTGGTCGTTCCAAGCCCTTCGCGAAAATTCTTGGCGATAGGGGCCCTTTAGGAGATGCTTCAACAACCATAACTGCAGCAATAAGTTGCAACCCTCGAAATGCTGGACCCCTCTTTGACAGCGCTTCAGGGCCCTATAGATATTAGCTATGACCATGGGGACTATGGTATATGTCTGTCCATTAATCCCCTCCATCAGAGTTTTAGCAACCATGGCCAACCTAGTGCTGATTCTTCCCTTTTTCATTGGGAACACTATCAACCCTAAAAAGCACACAATGAATAAGAACATTCTGTGGTGGATGTGACCCAGTGAAGTGAGGGCGATCTCATCATAATAAGTGCGTAAAGACTTGCTGTGGCCATACCTCTCGTAGAGATATTCGAAAGTTATGTAGGAGTCCTTCAGGCACACTAGATCAACATTCTTTTTCAACCCAATCATCTTCAAAACCCCCTACCTGTCCCAAGTCAACCCAAAAGCACCAAAAGCCCGGGACTGTCCCAAGTCAACCCTGCAAGTCCTCATATTTCCTCTAGGAGCGGTGTCATTTCTATGTCGCCAAAATAGAACACGGCTCTTTCACTGTCCCAGAATAGGGTGGCAGTCTCGATCAGTTTCTTGTTAGGTTCAATATCTAGCAGGGATGAAAAGTTACCCTGGTACTTCTTCACACGCTTCTTGTCACTTGAGGAAAGATATTCCCACCAACTTAGCAACAATGGAAGGATATTGCTAACCATACCGAATCTGGGGACCTCATGCCTCATTTTCTGCAAAACCAAAGGGTTAGGCCTCACCCCCATCGGACTCGACTATTTATACATTTATGATTAACATATTGGCATTTAGTCCTCTAAATTAATGCACAAAACGTGATTTCATCCATTAGGATTATGGAAAACCCGATGGACTTTGGATAAGGCTTATCATAAAGGATTATTATGTGGAAAAACATAACTGATCCAACTAGGTTTGACCATGATGCATGCACAATTTAAACAGAGTAATGTTTCTATGGGGTTTTAGACTGGTACCCTCAAGAGGACAACTCGAGAGGGAAGGCACGGAATCGTCGACTGCACCGCTGATCTACTGGTTTTACCACAAATAAGCCTTTCTGAATTTAAGGGTAGTAAATAGGAAGAGCGTAACCACTAATTAAAGCGTTGCTATAGGATTTCATACGCACGAGTGGAATATGATGCGGAGCATGATTTATGCATCAATTAATAACATATAGTCAAGTATTTGCACGTAGGAAAAAATAAATACAGCATTTAAATAATTGAGAGACAGTTACATGAAAAAGAAAACAAAGAGACAAGTTAGTTTCAGGGATAAAGGATCATAAATGCTTAAAAGAAAACGGACAGTTAAATTCAAATAACGGAGAAGGGTACGGGATAAAGCATGCTTGGACTAATTCATAAAAAGATAAGTTCGTTATGGTAAGATCCTAAGGGTATCCCCAGCAGAGTCGCCATGCTGTCGCACCCCCTTTTTCCCTCCTCGCGGAGAGAGGTCTGGGTTTCGACATTCCATGGGGTGCAATGACTCATTCCTTTTTGAGAATTGGGAATTTGAAGAGCCGCCGGCTAACAAATTATGGTGCATTAGGGCACCTAGAGTAATTAACTCTTGGGTTGGTTTGTATTACCAGAGATTAGGGTAAGGGATCGAGATAACCTCGAGGGGAAGGTGTTAGGCACTCCTCTTGGTCCACAACTGTGGGTCCCAATCGAACTTATCTTTACAAATTAGTCCATACCAAATAAGTACAACACGTTTGAAAAAGTTAAGTAGTGAAATAAAGGTTGAACAAATTATAAAGAAAAGTTTCAAACAAGGAGAAGGTTTGGGGTAAAGAGGGGTCCTAGGTTTTTTATCCTATAGAATCACCCCACACAATGCCCGGTAAACACTTCTCAACGAGGGGGCTACACGTGACATTAATGTATAGTCATCATATCCCATGTCTACCCTTCCTATCCCCTTATTGGTCATGCAAAGCTAGTGTTGGTCACTGATTCCTATTGCATGCTACTACCCGTTCCTTCTTAATAGTCCCAGAGGGAGTTAGGACTTCTACCTATAGGTAGTTCTAGACATACCACTAAGGTTTTAAAGGCAAAAATCTAAGGCGACAGTCAAAGAAAAACATTTAGGACTTTCACATAAACGGAGCAATTAAAGGCTCACAGTTTCCTCCACAAACAAGTATACATGCAGCACGACTCAATCACAGGTAAGGTCTTTAGTAATCAAAGTCCTAAAGCAGGATTTCTAAGTGATTATGCAGAAATAAACTACTTTGAGATACAGAAGTCGCAACCTATTAGTTGCGTAGGATCTCTTTTAAAAGCCCATTAGAATTCAGAGACGTTGAGTGACAGAAACAGCTTCAGAGAAATGCAAGTTTTGAAAATGCCCTAAGGCTTGCCTATATGCAGAACTGACATTTATGTTAGTGCAGAAACAAACAAGTTTTCGAAATAAACCGTTCAATACCTATAGGCAGGATATCTAATGGGATTAAAGCAATTACGAAAGGACCAATTTTATAGAAATGTTGACACTTATTAAATCTGATTTTAAGAAACAAACTAGGTGAAAGGAAATCGACTCATTAGACCAATTAGATTATCAAACATAATTGCGAGTAGAAGTCCCTATAGGCATGGTATCTAGGCGTATTACTGGTTTTAGGCAATTTGTAGTAACGTGTGAAAAACTTACTGAATCGAAATTACATACTATAGGCATGGTATCTATACTTGAGTTGATTTAAAAAATGATAGCTTGGAACCTAGAAACATGGTTTCTAATCATGACAAACACAAGATTTAGGAACATGATTTGTATCTGATGCAAGTGACATTAAAAGTGAAGTCCTTATAGGCATGATCTCTATTATGAAATTAAAAGTGGAACCCTATAGGCATGATTCTACTATGCAAAAACCAATCAGATTCAATGGGAATAAAAACCCTATAGACATGTTTTCTATCGAGTGAGGCCGGCAGATTTAAAAAATAAATCCTGAAAGCAGGATTTCTACCCAAGTTACCCCACAAAGTATACATCTACCCACCCTTTCACTAAATACCCCAAATATCTGTTTACAAATTATTACATGCTAACAAATGAATTGCATAAATGAAATAGAAAATTAAGAAGTTATTTAATAGAGAGCCTACAATCAGGCCATAGTTACCCAAAGCCTCCAACGGTCTTTCAAGCCTCATTTCCATAGACAAATCAGAGTCTAGGTGCATCAAGGTTCTCTAAGGGTCTCAAGGACCTCGGACAATACTTACACCTAGACTTAATAGCCAAGCATTGAACCAGTGCAGTGTTGAAAGCCAGCCTTAGTATGCCAGAGTTCCAAGGGTTCTCAAGAGGATCCCAAGGTAGTACACATACTAGAGGGGTCAGAACTTATTATCTAGGAGTAGAGTGAAAGTGCAAGACACATGTTTGAAAGAAGTTTATCAAAGACTGGACTGAAAGGTCTGAAAGCAATTAGTAATAGAGATTGTTGACAGGAAGTTGAATTAGTAAACATGGTTCACACACTTCAGGATAACACCACACACAACAAGTGAAAGAATTCAGTAATCACACAGGGGTTAAGGGGGTTTGGGGATACACAGACATTGACTGCAGACATATGACTCCAGCAGGAGTATTAGGACTAGTATGGACATGCTTAGAGATAGTTTGACACTGGCATAATCACAAAGTAGTCATGAACACATAGAGGGGAATAGGGATTTGGGATTCACAAAGTGGTAAGTGCACAGCAGGTAAAAGAATATAATTGTCCAGGCATGCTTGAATCACACAAGGGAATACATGCACTTAAAGGGAAGGGGGGTCATATTAGCATGCTTAACTACAAACTTCACAACCAAACCATAAGTAAAAGCATGCTAGAAATAACAGAAACTGAAACAAGAAGAGAAACAAGTTGTTGTTGAGACTTTAAATTAAACTAGGACATACTAGTGAAGATAAAAGTAAGCACAATGAAAGAGCTAGAGAGTATACATGATTAGCCTTGGCTTGCATCCAGCTAATAGTAGTAGAATAACACAGAGATTTTAAGTAAGAGAGGGGTTTTTGGAAGCCAAGTCTGTGTTGTTTGTGAAAGACTGAGGGTATTTATAGTTGAAAGTTGATAGTGGAATAAGGTTAAAAAAAATCATAGCAGTATACTAGTTTAAGAACTCAGAATCAATCATCTAGAGAATCAAGGAAGTACTTCCTTGAGTTAAGAGAGTCAAGGCCAAACGGGAAGATTAAGTACCATACAAGGGAGGAAGGGAAATTAGTGCATGATTGAATAAGGAAAGTGTCAAGATTTAGTAGGCACAAAGTAGTCAATTAGGACCAAATTCAAACGGACCTAATTAAGGAAAGACTAAGTAAAACAAAGTACCATAGTAAATAACGTAATGCAATCAGTTAATTCAAACAGACGAGTAGAATTCCAGGACTTTGAAGGAAAATCTTTCAATTACCAAAAGTTAAGGAAAATCAAAATCAATCATGGGGAGTCATGATTCTGCATACCTCAGCATATAAATAGAGACGATTGAATGGAAGTGGCAAACAAACAAAGTCGATTATATAGGCAGAAAGAAACAAAAGATGAGCAAACACAGTCACGTAGAGGTGATGTAAGTAGGGTAGAGATTCAGCAGAACATATTCGAAGCATGGTGACCACAAGAGATTAACAAGAACTAGGTAAACAGGCTAACACACAGAAACAAAGTAAAGGAAAGTCATGCTAACACACAAAACCAAAGTGGAGAACATCATGCTAACATACATAAGCAGAGTAAAAAAAATCAATCTAACACACAGAGACAAGTGAAGAAAATCAGGCTAACGCACAGAAACAAGTAAAGAAAATCATGCTAACTCACAGAAACAAGTAAAGAAAATCTTTAAGAAATTAGGGCTTTTTAATAGAGTTGAGTTAAAAAGTAGTAAGAACTTAGAATCGGTCGAGATAAACAAGAAAAAGGTTTAATAATAAAGAAATCAGTCGAAACAAGTATAGAAAGAACTCCAAAAACCCTAGTTTTTCAAAGGGAGTAAAAATGGTTTAGAGTAGAAAATCTTTCAGAAGAAAGCTCGAGAATAAGCAAATCACAGAAGGAAATAGGCTTAAAGCATGAAAGTAACATAGATCTAAGAGATTTAGAATAGAGTTAGGGTTTCAAAAGAAACCCAAGTAAAAATCAAAAGAACCTATTGAAACTTCACCGATCGTGACATATAAGGTGTGGTTTTGCCCAAAATCACATCAGAGAACCCATAAGTAACAAAGGAATAAACCCTAGGTCAAAATCGACATGGCCCAGGATTCTTGAAAGCATTAGAGATGATGAGCAGGGTGATGAGAGACCCATTGGAGGCTTGGGTTGAAAGGGATAGTCGCCAGAGATGACCGAAAATGGAGGGGAGTGGAGGAGTCTAGGGTTAGGTTTGAGAGAAGACTGGAGATGAGAGAGCATATGAAGATGGTGGATTGGGGGAAATGAATTAGGCTTAGGGGTCGTTTGGAAATTAAAAAGGAAAGGAATTATTTGGACCGTTGATCTCCCAGATCAACGGTCAAGATTAAAACGGGTAGGTGAGTTCCAGGTTTGGGTAAAGGTTAATAGGGTGTGAGTCGGGTTTTTAATTGTAAAATTGGGCTAGGAATTGGGGTCCGATTTGGCTATAATTGAAAGCCAATTTTGCTATAATTTAAATAGCTAGGTTTTCCCTATTTTAATTTATAAAAAAATAGATAATTTATGGAAAATAATTTAAGGTTCCAAAATGATTTAAAATACATAATTTACAAATTAAAAATACAAGATACAATTTATTGCATATAAAACATAATTTAATCTTAAAATGGGCTAACATTGCAATTATATGCAATTTAGCTTTAAAAATACCAAATGTAATTGTAAAAATACATAAAAATTACATTAGCCATATTGTGGTATAAATATAGAAATTTAATAGATAAATAATCATAACAATAATTTTGGAAATATTATTGTGGATTTTATGGATTAAAAAGGAGAGAATAAACCAATTTAAACCCTTAAAAATTATGGGAAAAATAATAAAAACCTCGGGCGTGCTTATATATGCATATATATGCTATTTTGAAGGTATTTATGCATATTTAAAATATATAGAAAAAAATTGGGTATCAACACCAATAATATGGCAAAGGACAGTGGGTATGAAGCCGACATACTAGGGCTCAGCATGGCAATTGACATGAATATTCAGGAGATGTTGGTAATAGGTTATTCAGATTTGCTTGTGCACCAGGTACAAGGATAGTGGGCCACCAAGAATTTCAAAATATTGCCATATCTACACCATGTACAGGAATTGAGAAAGAGGTTCACGAAGATAGAATTCCGTCATGTACCCAGAATTCAGAATGAGTTTGATGATGCATTGGCCACCTTGTCATCTATGATACAACATCCGGACAAAAATTTCATTGATCCCATCCCAATAAGAATTCATAATCAACCGGCCTATTGTGCCCACGTTGAAGAAGAAACTGATGGAAAACCTTGGTTCCATGACATCAAAGAGTATTTGGCAAAAGGAGAATATCCGGAGCATGCGAACCACACATCAAGGCAATTTGCACCAGGACAGTTGATGCTGAAGAAGATCTTCCCACATCAAGATGAGGCCAAAGGGAAATTCTCTCCCAACTGGCAATGTCCTTATATGGTTCACATGGTGCTAATAGGAGGAACACTCATACTTCCAGAAATGGACAGGGAAATTTTGCCAAAACCAATCAATTTAGATGCAGTCAAAAGATATTATGCTTAGATATTTCACATTCATATGATGTAATTGAACTACACTTGACCTGATTCCCGTTTAAGAGGGGATATGTAGGCAGCCCTATGGGTTCGGTCATATAATAATAAAATTTCAATTTCCCCCCAAGATCAGAAACTGAGGCAGAATTTTGAGGAGGACCCTCAAAATTCCGGAGCAAGTTCAGCCGACGCCAACATATGCCAGATAGTCAGAAATCAGTTAAGAAATTGGGACAGAATTTTGAGAAGAATTCTCAAAATTTGGAAGAAGGATTAACGAGTTTGTTGCTCGCAAATAGACAAAGGATCATCTACCAAACTGGGGCAGAATTTTGAGGAGGACCCTCAAAATTCTGACACGAGAAAGGTGCAATGTCTCTGAAATGTGTTACAGTTGCTAGTTCATCTAAAACTGCTTGATATTTCGTTATGTTTCTAAAATGTCTCTATTTTTATCAATAATTGCATATTTTCAAAAAATCTATTTCCGTAACAACCAGGTGTTACCCAGGGAAACTCAAACAAGGCATAGAGAAACAAAGCCAGCAGACGAAGGCACGAACCAGCCTCCCCTTACAAAACTTACAATTTTTCTTTGAGATAGGTACATCTGACGTAATAGTAGTATCTGAAAATATATACACATAGCAAAATCACTATCAATCAGGCCACCGAACACCGAATATATCCCCATCTAAGAAATATTCTACCCTTATTTGCTATTCCATTTGCATGGGACTAAGCTCTGTCCCACACCTTGCATGAGGCTAATCCCTGCATCCATATTTGCATAAGGCTAAGCACTGCCTTCCATCTGCATGGGACTAAGCCCTGTCCCGCACCTTGCATGAGGCTAAGCCCTGCCTCCATATTTGCATAAGGCTAAGCATTGCCTTCCATCTGCATAGGACTAAGCCCTATCCTGCATCTTGCATGAAGCTAAGCCCTACCTCCATATTTGTATAAGGCTAAGCACTGCCTTCCATCTGCATGTGACTAAGCCTTGTCTCACATCCTGCATATGAGGCTAAGCCCTCGCTCCACATTTGCATAAGGCTAAGCACTGCCTTCCATTTGCATGGGACTAAGCCCTGTCCCGCATCTTGCATGAGGCTAAGCCCTGCCTCCAAATTTGCATAAGGCTAAGCACTGCCTTCCATCTGCATGGGACTAAGCCCTGTCCTGCACCTTGCATGAGGCTAAGCCCTGCCTCCATATTTTCATAAGGCTAAGCAATGCCTTCCATCTGCATGGGACTAAGCCCTGTCTCGCACCTTGCATGAGGCTAAGACGTGCCTCCATATTTGCATAAGGCTAAACACTGCCTTCCATTTGCATGGGACTAAGCCATGTCCCGTATCCTGCATGAGGCTAAGGCCTGCCTCCATTTTGTATAAGGATAAACACTGCCTTCTCTCTGTATGGGAATAAGCCCTGTCCCGCATCCTGCATGGGACTAAGCCCTGTCCCGCATCTTGCATGAGGCTAAGCCCTTCCTCCATATTTGTATAAGGCTAAGTACTACCTTCTATTTGCATGGGACTAAGCCCTGTCCCGCATCTTGCATGAGGCTACGCTCTGCCTCCATATTTGCATAAGGCTAAGCATTGCCTTCTATTTGCGTGGGACTAAGCATTGTCTCTCCTTGCATAAATGTTGCTCTATTTCGGTACTATCTATTTGCTCTTCTGTCGGGCTAAGCTCTACCCTCCATTTCACAATACTAAGTCTTGTCTTGTTACCATCATATTATTGCATATCATGGGCTGAAATATCACCAATCTGTCCAAAGGCGTCATAGTCTAAATGCATCATCCTCATAGCCGGAAGATATCATGCCATGGCCTGAGGATCTCTCAAATCTGCATCATTATTCAAAGGCGCCATGGTTCGGAGGCACCATCTTCATCGCCCTAGAATATCATTTCATGGCCTGTGAATCCCTCACTGAACAATTCATGGCCCAAGACACCATGGTCTGAGGACGTCATCCTTAACTGTCCGAAGACAACTTTCATGGTCCAAAGGGAATCTGCATCATGTTTAAATTTTTGCACAAATGCATGTTCATAGCATCTCTTTAGTTGTAGGTGACAAGTAAGCAACCGCTATCCCAGCAGGAGCAACCTCGCTCCAATTCCTTCAATTATCTCAAACTTGACCATTCACCATAATCACTATTTCGTCCATATCGAAATACCATGTCCGTTCTTGTAATGACTTCATCGGTATATTCCACCGATGAATCTGGAACTATACGTGGCCCGATTCCTGTAAAACCAGGGATATGTAGGTAGCTCAAAAACCGGACTCCGGCCTCTAACTTTCAAAACATCCTATTCGGTCAAGATTGGCCATTATTTCTTTACCCGAAAACTCTTTCATCCTTCCCGGGTAAAAAAGGGTAGTTGTTGATACCCAATTTTCCTTTCATATATATATATATATTTAATGTGCATACATACTTTCAAAATATTGTGTATGCATTTACAAACATGCATAAGTGTTTTTATAATTTTTTCTATAATTTTAAAGGGCTTAAAATAATTTACTTCTGTATTTTTATTTATACAAATATTCAATAATCATTTCTCATATTACTTTTATGAATATTTAATCATCTAAATTAATCATTTATACCCATTTAATGCTTAAATATTTTAATTGCATTTTTTACAATCACATTTGCATTTTTAGGCTAGAATTGCATATTTTTACAACAATAGCTTATATATATGCACAATTATATTATCCATACAGAAAACGACTTTTCATATTCTTACAATATTAAATAAGTATTTTAAAATATTTTCATGCACAAATAACATTTTTATCATTTATAAAATTATTTTACTAAATTAATTGTGTATTTAAAATCTAGCCCTAGAAAATACCCCATTGGAAACCTAGCCTAGTCCAATTACCCATACCCGTCAAACCCAAACCCAGAGCCAAATACCCATTTAATTAAACCCGCCCACCTAACATTTAACCCTAGCTGTTGATCTCAGAAGATCAACGGCCCTAAATCAACCGACCCCTTTTAATATAACAAAATCCCTAACCCTACCCATTTTCTTCTAGACCCGCCGCCCTCATATGCTTTCATCTGTCACCCCTCTCTAACCCTAGCGCCATCACCTATTATCTCCTCCGATTCCGACCTAAAATGAAATCAATTATGGGTTCCCTTACATTGTCGGTCTCTATTCACCATTGGTTACTCGTCTACGACCCTATTTAGTTGCTTCCTAACATGGCAAAGCAAATCTGGCCAAGATCGAGCCAGACCTAGTTCAAGATCTTTCATGTCTTGACTATTTCCTTCTATATTCATTCCAATACTTATGAGTACGAATACCTTCGTATTTTAGGGTTTCAAATCTTCGGTTTAAACTAGATTTGGTTCAATTTCTGTTTATTTTATGAATCTGGCTAATTTTTGGTTGAATCTATTTAGATCTTCTCAGATTTGAAATGGTTTCATGTTTATTTTGGTATTTCTTCTTTAAATATTTTTTCCAGTACTTCCACCTCGATATCTTATGATCTTTCCCTATTATTATTTCTAACTAATTTTGGTTTACCCTATTATTATTTCTAACTAATTTCTTTTGTTATTCTAACCATTGCGGTTAAACTATCTTCTAGTTTTACAGTTTCTTTTTCTAACATTAAGTTCAGGTTATTTCCAATTTCTTGTATCTTCTTCCTAAGTTGGAAAATATTATTGTTATTTTTAATCCTTCTGGATTTTCATATGTTTTCGCTTCTAGTGCGAACTCTTCTTTATTCATCTTTTCTTTTTTAGATAGCAAATATATTTATATTCTGTTTTAGATATTATATCGATTAATCTAGATAGCCTAGCTTTGTTTGTTTTTGTAATACCTAGGTATTCATATTCTAGGTATAGTTTTTTCAGTTTCTTCCTTATTTTACTTGATTTTTTAATTATTTTAATCTGTGTATTTTCTGTAATTGTCTAACTATTTATGGGTATTTTTTGCAGATTTGTACTATTAATGTCAGTGTTCCTTTCCATGGTTTTGTTTCTTAAAGTATATGTTTATTTGTCATAGCTCTGATACCAAATTTGGGGGGGGGGTCATTTTAATTTTAATACTGCGATGTATACCTGCTGATACATATATTCATTGTTTTAATATTTGTAAGAATTATTGTTTTTCTGTGTTGATAAGTCTCAAGATTATCTCTATAAAATTCAATTTCTTTCTCTATAGTTAATAAAGCTTTATTACGTAATCTATTATATTTAATTATGTCTTTGCAGGTTTTAATATTGTGTTTAACACAATCTATTTTTCTATTTATGTTACTGAGGTTTTTAAGAAGTTTCCATTTCTGGGTGTTATAGAATCTTATGTAATGAAAAGTGTTATGTTTCATTTATAAACAGATTTTATTAACTTGATATGTGATCATTAATCTGAATATAAATCTAATTCATATAGATCTAATATATCTATTTCTTGTGATACAATTAGTTCTGTAAATGCTTGTTCCATTACATATATTATTTCAAAAGTAACTAAAATATCATAAATTTTTCTTTTAACATCGTTATTAAGTCTGTTAAAGATATATAATATAAGTATTTTGTAGTCAATATTTTCTTCTAATAAATACGTGTGGTTGTTCATTCAGATTTACTATTTATCCTTATCATGTGTTTACTAAACATATTCCCTCTAACCTCTTTGTTTATCATAGAGTTTATCATATTTTAATAAGTTATACTGAACAATCTTTTCTGGTCACTACCATGTTTTTCATGCTTCAATCATTTACCCTAACAGCGCCTCAACTCTGTGTACTCCCCTAAACGGCTTCCTTGCCTACTGGTTTCCACTTTAGGATGACATAGTCTGGGCTTAACTACTCTCAGCATTATTAGACAGGCAAACTTTCTCAAGATGTTCTTTATAACAGTACTATAACATGATAAACAATTATGATATTCAAGAGATTATAAGGAATATAAGAGTTTAGTTAAACATGATTATGAATAAACTTACCTGGTTTTGTAACTCGTTTGAATGCTTCATAGCTTTCAGAAGTTTGTATATAATCAGATATTTTATTGAGAGAAAATAAGAGAGAGAAGGTGAATATGAGGATGTCTGAGGATGTCCTCTCCTCTTCTGATTTACAAAATATATAGAAAATTTAAACGACTCCTACTGTTCATGAACGACCTTTACTGTTCATGAATGTGACTCGTACTATTTACTTTACGACTTTTTTACATGACTCTTACTATTCATGAACGACCTTTACTGTTCATGATTATGACTCTTACTATTTACTTTACGACTTTTTTACATGACTCTTACTATTCATGAACGACCTTTACTGTTCATGATTAT
This sequence comes from Nicotiana sylvestris, assembly GCF_000393655.2. NCBI lineage: Eukaryota > Viridiplantae > Streptophyta > Magnoliopsida > Solanales > Solanaceae > Nicotiana > Nicotiana sylvestris. Next base: position 54,303,671 of record NC_091065.1, read on the forward strand.
GACTCTTACTAGTTACTTTACATTATTTGTTTTCAATAGCTGTCTTCTTCTTTTGTCTTCTTGCCGATACCTTTATTCTAGTTGGACTTCTGGTACTTGGTTATCTTTTCCGTTGCATTTCGAACATATGTGGTCTGGATATTTGTGTCTCACTAGTTTGCAGTATCTTGTCAATAACTCATTAGAAATAAATTCCTTCTTCAAGGCTCTTGTAGTTGGCTGTGCTTCTGGTTTTAGCAATGATAAAATCCATTTTTGGACTTCATCCATATCTCCTTGTCGTAGTTCTTTTGAATTGGCATATATCATTAACTGGTCTCTGGAATAATAGCTCCAGATAGCATTTCCTTGTAGATAATTGTTAGCTAGTTCTTGAATAATAGTTGTTATACCAATTATTCTTTTGTTGGCATAGAAACTTGGTATCTCCATTTTCTGTATCTCCGGTTGTTGCTCTATTTCTTCCGGTATTATCATATCTCGTGTTAGTCCTATCTTTATCACCTGTATTATGGGTTTTATTTCATCATATAGTATTTCCGCTGGTGCTGTATAGAATTTGATGAAGAATAGGTTGCCTTTTGTAATTCTCTTGAAGGTGACAAATGCTTTGTATAGCTCTGGTATTCCAATTATTTCTTCTCCGTCATGGGTATATACTGTGCTAAGTAGTCCGTAGTTGTAACATGTTTTTACTAGGTTTGCTTTTGTTTTTGGCTGGGCTATAAGCCTATTATATCCCTGTAGTTTTTGGGTTACATAATCTTGTGTTGGATCTGTAGTAGTTGTTGATCTAGGGTTTAGGTTCAGAAATGTCTGGATTTTATATATATTCTCAATATATGTTTGAGTAATATGGTTATATACCTTTTTGTTGTGGTGTAGGCTATTAGCATAGGTTGAAGTTTGTGGGGCTATAACTATTGCTTCTCTTGGCTTTTTTGATGTAAATGGCTTATCAAATACGGTATTTAGGTTTACATTGATATGTGGCTTTTTGCTAACTTGTTTGCTTGTACCTGCAGCTGTATATAAAGCAACTGTGTTATGGGTTTTTTGGAGTTTCCCAACGTCTCCTTCTACCTCTGGAAGTTTAGAGTCTTCCGATTGACTTAGCTCCGCATTTTTATAGTCATGCTGCTGACTTTCTAGCTGTTGTAATCTTTTTCCCATACTCTCCATCTGTAAGGATAGAGTAGTAAGGATTGTAAATATGTCTTTTGATTCTTGGCTTTCATCTGTTTGGGTACCTTTGTCTTGATAGGTAGTCTGCAATAACATTCTTGTCAGTCCGTATTACTTCAATTGTAAATGTAAAATTTTGTATATTTAATACAAGTCTCCTTATTTCCTTTGTAGTTACTGAATCCTGTACTTTCCGAGTTATCCACCATTTTACTTGTGTATTATCTGTTCTTACTATAAATTTGTTATAAACAATATATGGCTCAAATGCTAACAAACATTTATATAATCCAAATAGTTCTTTCCTATTTATTTCCCATTTTAATTGTGGTTCCGTGTATGATCCGGAATAATAATAGATAATAAAATTGCAATAGCTGAAACACCAGGATATATAGAAAGAACACTTATAGGAACGGTAAAACTATGGTTACAAAATTTATCAGGTGAAAGCCTAGATACATTAAGAAGTAATAAAAAACTTGATGGAACAACAGCAACAACAGTGACAGATATATTGAATAAATATGAAATAACAATAAGAAATGAGTTTAGTAGTATGACAACAGAAGTAGAAGAACAAAATAAAGAAAAAACTACAAATAGAAATTTGATGACGAAATTAGCAATATGTAATATGTGTTATATAGACGAATATACTTGTGCATTTAGAGACTATTATTATAAAGGAACATATAGTCCAGATGAAAGTAAGGAAATAAGAAAATTATATTTTACAAAATTACCAGAACCGTTTAGCTCAAAAATAATAAAAAACTGGAATGAAGCAGACCTAGCAGATACTCTAGGAGCGCGAATAAAATTTCTACAAAACTGGTTTATAGAATTATGCGAAAAGTATAAAGAAAATATCAAAATGGATAAAATATTAGTAAAAAATTTGGCATGCTGCAAAAGTAGAATAGCACCCCAATTTGGCTGCACAGATAAATATTACAAAAAAGAAGGAAAGAGAAAGAAATTTAAATCAAAATATTCAAAAAAATAAATATAGGAAACCAAGAGGAAGATATTATGTAAAAAATTATAAACATAAAAAACCATATAGGAAAAAGAAAAAACTAACAGAATGTACTTGCTATAATTGTGGAAAGCTAGGACACTTAGCCAAAGATTGTAGATTACCAAAAAACCCAAAGAAAAAATAAATTACCGAAATAATGATAGATAATGATAAATATACACAAATAGAATATGTAGATTATGAATTAAGCAGTGAAGACAGCATATATGAGATATCAGAAAACGAGTTCCCCGAAAATGAAAAAGAAATAGACAATAATATAGAAGAATCAGACGAAGAAAGTAATGACTGAAAAAGATATACAAATTATACAACAAGAAGAACACCAAGATGAACAATCTTCAGAACAAAAAATAATATTTGACGCTAATATATTTGAACAGGTAAAACGAAAAGAATTGGATCTAAGCATAGACAAAATATTAGAAGTACCAACGATAAAGAATTGGTTTAAAAGACAGAAAGAAGAATACTATGTAGTGAGCCAGAGAGAACATATAATAGATTGTAAATACATCAAAGGAAAAGCACAAATACCAATTTTAAATAAAAAACTACTAAATAAAGAAATACAAGATATAAAAGCAAAAAATCCAATAAAATACGTACACTTAGGAGGAACGGAGATCCTAATAAAAGCATGTTTTAGGGAAGGAATAGATACCCCTATAGAAATATACTTGGCAGATGATAGAATTGTACAACCAATAGAAAAGAGTATAATAAGTGCAGTAAGAGGTAACTTAATATACCAAAAATTTAAATTTATAGTAAGTATCAACTATTCAGTAGCAATAGATGATAAAAATATAGATAAATCATTAGTGCTATACTGGAAAATGTCTGGAATAGAATTAGCTCCAGGAAGTAAAATATTCACAGCAAGATGTAAAAATCTATATGTCCTAACAACAAAACATAAAATAACAGCTAAAAATAAAATAAATAAAATAAAAATAAAAAATCCATTCGAAAGAATAGTATCAGTTATAGACAACAATGATTACAGTTATACGGAAATGGACATGGAAGAAGATTTAGAAATAGTAAAAGAAAGATTAAGCACGTCAAAACGAACAAATAATGAAATGCCAGAAACGTCATCAAGAATAAGTATATCAAGAAGTACATCAAGAAGAATAAATTATATAACTCCACAAAAATTAATAGAACAAAAGGTAGAAGAAATAAACTCGCATCATTATTATATAACGGGAATAATGGACCAAAGAAAATATTTAATATTAATAAATACAGGGCAGGAAGAGAATTATGTTATAAGGGAATTAATACCAGAACAAGAGATAGTAACAATAGAACAGCAAAATTCAGAACTACCAAAAGCGTTAAGAAAAAACGAAGAAACAACTGAAAAAGAATTAATTATTGGAGGAATACCAATATTAATAAATTTTAAAATATATCAAGGCGATAAAAACATTACACTAGGAATAAAATGGTTAGAAAAAGTCAAACCATACAAATTAGAAGATAGACAATTAACGATAAATTATGAAAATAAAAAAATAATAATAAAAAGAACTTTGATATAATGCCAAAGATATACATACTTGCCAAGATAATAGTAGAAGGATATTATAATAGATATTATACACCTATGATGGATACAGGGGCAGAAGCTAACATGTGTAGACATAATTGTTTACCAGAAAGTAAATGGGAAAAGCTAAAAAACCTCATAGTAGTAACAGGATTCAATAATGAGGGAAGTATGATAACATACAAAGCAAGAAATATAAAGATACAAATATGGGATAAAATATTAACCATAGAAGAAATATATAGTTATAATTCATAAATAAAGATATATTATTAGGAATGCCATTTTTAGATAAATTATACCCACATATAATAACAAAAACACATTGATGGTTTACTACCCCGTGTAAACAAAAATTAGGAGCAAAAAGAGTAAATAATAAAGTAAGAAAAATCACACCCTGGATTAAAGGAAGTGAAAAGATTACCCAAAAATTAGAAAATGAAATACAAAGCAACCATAATATAGAGATAATCATTTTCTCAATAAATAAAATAAAACTACTGCAAGATAAATTAGAATTACTATATAATGATAATCCACTCCAAGGATGGGAAAAACATAAAACAAAAATAAAGATTGAACTAATAGATGAAAATAGCATAGTAACACAAAAACCTTTAAAATACAACTTTAATGATTTAACAGAATTTAAAATGCATATAAAGGAATTATTAGACAATAAGTGCATACAAGAAAGTAATAGTAAACATACTAGCCCGGCATTTATAGTAAATAAGCATAGTGAACAAAAACGAGGAAAAAGTCGTATGGTTATAGATTATAGAAATTTAAATGCAAAAACAAAAACATATAATTATCCGATACCAAATAACATACTAAAAATCAGACAAATACAAGGATATAACTATTTCAGTAAGTTTGATGGTAAATCAGGATTTTACCATTTAAAACTAGAAGACGAATCTAAGAAGTTAATAGCATTCACAGTACCACAAGGATTTTATGAATGGAACGTATTACCTTTTGGATATAAAAATGCACCAGGTAGGTATCAACATTTTATGGATAATTACTTCAACCAATTAGAAAATTGTATAATATATATAGATGATATATTGCTATATTCTAGAACAGAGAACGAACATATAAAACTACTAGAAAAATTCATACACATTGTAGAAATATCAGGAATAAGTTTAAGTAAAAAGAAAGCAGAAGTAATGAAAAATCAAATAGAATTTTTAGGTATACAAATAGATAAAAACGGAATAAAAATGCAAACCCATGTAGTACAAAAAATAATTAACTTGAATGAAACACTTGATACAAAAAAGAAGTTACAATCATTTTTAGGATTGGTTAACCAAGTAAGAGAATATATTCCTAAATTAGCAGAAAACTTAAAACCATTACAGAAAAAATTAAAAAAGGACATAGAATATCATTTTGACGAAAAAGATAAAATACATATACAGAAGATAAAAAATATGTGTAAAAAATTACCAAAACTATATTTTCCAGATGAAAAGAAACAATTTACATATATTGTAGAAACTGATTCTAGTGATCACAGCTACGGAGGAGTTCTAAAATATAAATATGATAATGAAAAAATTGAACACCATTGTAGATATTATTCCGGATCATACACGGAACCACAATTAAAATGGGAAATAAATAGGAAAGAACTATTTGGATTATATAAATGTTTGTTAGCATTTGAGCCATATATTGTTTATAACAAATTTATAGTAAGAACAGATAATACACAAGTAAAATGGTGGATAACTCGGAAAGTACAGGATTCAGTAACTACAAAGGAAATAAGGAGACTTGTATTAAATATACAAAATTTTACATTTACAATTGAAGTAATACGAACTGACAAGAATGTTATTGCAGACTACCTATCAAGACAAAGGTACCCAAACAGATGAAAGCCAAGAATCAAAAGACATATTTACAATCCTTACTACTCTATCCTTACAGATGGAGAGTATGGGAAAAAGATTACAACAGCTAGAAAGTCAGCAGCATGACTATAAAAATGCGGAGCTAAGTCGATCGGAAGACTCTAAACTTCCAGAGGTAGAAGGAGACGTTGGGAAACTCCAAAAAACCCATAACACAGTTGCTTTATATACAGCTGCAGGTACAAGCAAACAAGTTAGCAAAAAGCCACATATCAATGTAAACCTAAATACCGTATTTGATAAGCCATTTACATCAAAAAAGCCAAGAGAAGCAATAGTTATAGCCCCACAAACTTCAACCTATGCTAATAGCCTACACCACAACAAAAAGGTATATAACCATATTACTCAAACATATATTGAGAATATATATAAAATCCAGACATTTCTGAACCTAAACCCTAGATCAACAACTACTACAGATCCAACACAAGATTATGTAACCCAAAAACTACAGGGATATAATAGGCTTATAGCCCAGCCAAAAACAAAAGCAAACCTAGTAAAAACATGTTACAACTACGGACTACTTAGCACAGTATATACCCATGACGGAGAAGAAATAATTGGAATACCAGAGCTATACAAAGCATTTGTCACCTTCAAGAGAATTACAAAAGGCAACCTATTCTTCATCAAATTCTATACAGCACCAGCGGAAATACTATATGATGAAATAAAACCCATAATACAGGTGATAAAGATAGGACTAACACGAGATATGATAATACCAGAAGAGATAGAGAAACAACCGGAGATACAGAAAATGGAGATACCAAGTTTCTATGCCAATAAAAGAATAATTGGTATAGCAACTATTATTCAAGAACTAGCTAACAATTATCTACAAGGAAATGCTATCTGGAGCTATTATTCCAGAGACCAGTTAATGATATATGCCAATTCAAAAGAACTACGACAAGGAGATATGGATGAAGTTCAAAAATGGATTTTATCATTGCTAAAACCAGAAGCACATCCAACTACAAGAGCCTTGAAGAAGGAATTTATTTCTAATGAGTTATTGACAAGATACTGCAAACTAGTGGGACACAAATATCCAGACCACATATGTTCGAAATGCAACGGAGAAGATAACCAAGTACCAGAAGTCCAACTATAATAAAGGTATCGGCAAGAAGACAAAAGAAGAAGACAGCTATTGAAAACAAATAATGTAAAGTAACTAGTAAGAGTCATAATCATGAACAGTAAAGGTCGTTCATGAATAGTAAGAGTCATGTAAAAAAGTCGTAAAGTAAATAGTAAGAGTCATAATCATGAACAGTAAAGGTCGTTCATGAATAGTAAGAGTCATGTAAAAAAGTCGTAAAGTAAATAGTACGAGTCACATTTATGAACAGTAAAGGTCGTTCATGAACAGTAGGAGTCGTTTAAATTTTCTATATATTTTGTAAATCAGAGGAAGGGAGGACATCCTCAGACATCCTCATACTCACCTTCTCTCTCTTATCTTCTCTCAATAAAATATCTGATTATATACAAACTTCTGAAAGCTATGGAGCATTCAAACGAGTTACAAAACCAGGTAAGTTTATTCATAATCATGTTTAACTAAACTCTTATATTCCTTATAATCTCTTGAATATCATAATTGTTTATCATGTTATAGTACTGTTATAAAGAACATCTTGAGAAAGTTTGCCTGTCTAATAATGCTGAGAGTAGTTAAGCCCAGACTATGCCATCCTAAAGTGGAAACCAGTAGGCAAGGAAGCCGTTTAGGGGAGTACACAGAGTTGAGGCGCTGTTAGGGTAAATGATTGAAGCATGAAAAACATGGTAGTGACCAGAAAAGATTGTTCAGTATAACTTATTAAAATATGATAAACTCTATGATAAACAAAGAGGTTAGAGGGAATATGTTTAGTAAACACATGATAAGGATAAATAGTAAATCTGAATGAACAACCACACGTATTTATTAGAAGAAAATATTGACTACAAAATACTTATATTATATATCTTTAACAGACTTAATAACGATGTTAAAAGAAAAATTTATGATATTTTAGTTACTTTTGAAATAATATATGTAATGGAACAAGCATTTACAGAACTAATTGTATCACAAGAAATAGATATATTAGATCTATATGAATTAGATTTATATTCAGATTAATGATCACATATCAAGTTAATAAAATCTGTTTATAAATGAAACATAACACTTTTCATTACATAAGATTCTATAACACCCAGAAATGGATAGGCGAGTACTTTAATAACATTGCCTTCTTAAACCCCGGGTGCATATTTATGTGACCCAAATCCAAATCTCAACAAAGTCGAAATGTGTCTCTAATCATGGGTACATTGATTGTGACGTGGTTCGAGATGCATTTCCACGACGTTGTAAATTCTTTTAAAAATAATGAGTGAGGCGAGCCTCGACAAACAAAAGTATACAAGCTGCGGGGCCCACTATACGTGTTGGTAAAATTACTTAGACTTCGGGATGGGCCGTATAGCAAAATTTCACGGTCTTACCCAAAATAATGATACGCTAGTCGCTTTAGGCGCGCCTTTAATAATTTACTTTCTTAAACTCGGGTGCACATTTATGTGACCCAAATCCAAATCTCAACGGAGTCGGAACATGTCAATAACCACGGGTGCATTGATGTGACGTGGTTCGAGATGTGTTTTCACGACGTTGCAATTCTCATTAAAAAAATAATAAAAGCGACAAAAAGCTAAAATTTGCACATAGGTTCAATATGTATTAAAATCATATAAATAAGCCGAATATGACAGTTGAGCGACCATGCTAGAACCACGGAACTCGGTAATGCCTAACACCTTCTCCCCGGTTAACAGAATCCCTTACTCGGATTTCTGGTTCGCGGACTGTAATACAGAGTCAATTTTTTCCTCGATTCGGGATTCAACCGCTGACTTGGGACACCATAAATTATCCCAAGTGGCGACTCTGAAACTTTTAATAAATCCCGTTTCGATTGTCCTTTAATTGGAAAAACTCCCCCTACGCCCCTGCGGGCGCAGATGAAAAAGGAGGTATGACAGCTCTAGCGACTCTGCTGGGGACCGAACCCAGAATCTCTGGTTCAGGGTTCAGAATTCGAGCTTAGATAAATTATTATATTTGGCTTTGTTTATTATCTGATTTTTACATGTTTGAGCCTAATGTGCTAAATGTTGCTTTTACCGTTTTGATATTATCTAAACTGTATATAAACTGTGCCGAAACCCTTCTCTTCTTACCTCCGGGGATGTGCTTGCTGGTTGAGATTCCCTATTCTGTTAGTGTCATACCTTGAAATAAGAAAGAGGCCGGACAAGTTACAAAGCCGGACGATCCCGCGGGTCCCCGGTACGTAGCCCCCTCCTCGACTCGAGTTGTCCGCTCCGGTACACAGTCTAGAACAAATACCCAGGTTACGAACCTAGAATAACCCAACTTCATGCCGGATCCCTAGTAGGAACGTTTGTTTGCATCATGTGCATTTGACTTTGGAGGCTCAACACACGGGTTGGGTCTGTCTAGGACAGGTGTACCAAAATGACAAAAGACCATCCTGATGCATCCAACTTGCTACCTGTGCATTTGTTTGTTTCGGACTTGCATGTTGACCGGTTTTTGAATACTTTGAGGAAAGATGAAAGAAATGCAGTTGGCTTTAGCTAGGGTACAAAAAGTGACTAACCCTCCTATTATTCCCACTCTCCCACCAGGACACATGCCAGAATACCCTCCCTCAGGCCCTTCGACAAGCTTCCCCAGTCACCAATACTATCAGTGAAGAAATGCCTATGATCCCCAAGCTTCACAACCCAATCAGAACCCTCCTCCACCAAATGTTCCTATTTTCATGGCACCCCCACCAGCCACACTGCAAAGATCATCCAGCGAGCCGTTGTTTCAGGATCACGATAACCAATATTACCCCCCTGAGCCAACCTTCAAAGCACCCGAGCCTCATACTTATAATACTCACTTCGAGATACCGGTAGAGACTGAAAAGCCGGCTAAGAGCCCAGAGCAAGACGAAGTGCTTCGAAAGTTAAAATCCTGGAGCAGTCCTTCAGGAATATCCATGGGTTAGGCAACCAAGTCAGTGTGGCCTACAAAGATCTGTGCCCATTCCCCGACATTCAATTGCTGGCAGGGTTCAAGATGCCAAAGTTTGATCTATACGAGGGGCACGGTGATCCAATGGCACATCTGCGTGGTTTTTGCAGCAAGATGAGAGGAGCAGGTAGTAAAGATGAGCTGCTAATAGCTTACTTTGGTCAAAATCTAAGTGGGTCTGCACTGGAATGGTACACAAGACAGGATCCGAGCAGGTGGTACACCTGGGATGATCTAGCACAAGCTTTCGTAGGTCACTTCCAGTATAACCTTGAGATCGTCCCTGACCGTCTCACATTGTTAAAACTTGAGAAAAAGCCGGGAGAGAGCTTTAAAGAATTTGGGTTCCGGTGGAGAGAATAGGCAGCAAGAGTTGATCCTCCGATGAGAGAGGGGGAAATGGTGGACTACTTTCTACAGACTCTGGAGCCAACTTACTTTGGTCACTTGGTGATGTCAGTTGGCAAATCTTTCAACGAAGTAGTAAAAATGGGCGGTATGATTGAAGAGGGACTTAAGTCCAACAAAATATTGAGCTATTCGGCGATTAAAGCAACCACTCAGGCCATCCAGAGCGGCATGGGAGGTGCGCTCGGAAAGAAGAAAAGGGAAGATGTCGCAACAGTCGAGGCAGGTACTTGGTCCAGATCCAGAGGTCCCCCCTCACTACCAACCTAGACCCCATCACTCAAAATACCCACACATTCCATACGGCCCTCCATAGCTCTACTACCCACCACAAGAGCCACATTTCTCTGTCCATCACGCTCAAACTTACACCCAGCTTCCGGCTCGCCCGCAATGGCATGCGCTGGCTCCCCAAAATACATATCCACCTCCCCAAAACACATATCCACCTCCACAAAACACATATCCACCACCAAAGGCCTACAGGAATCCTTCGGGACCAGGTTTCCGTGGGAATCAGACTTTTAGGAATGAAAAAGTGCAGAGGTAGAGAACATTCACTCCGCTGGGAGAAACCTATACTACTATGTTCCACAAATTGAGGCAGTTAGGCCTATTGAGTCCTGTGGAGCCCAAATTGCCAAATCCGCTTCCCAAAAATCTGGACCACTCGGTAAGCTGTGAATATTGTTCGGGGGCTCCCGGGCATGATACTGAGAAGTGTTGGAAGTTGAAGACTACCGTACAAGATCTTAGTGACATAAATAGGATCGAGGTCCAGGAGCCAGAGGCACCTAACATCAATCAGAACCCATTGCCGGCACACCATGAAGCCCACATGATCGAACTAGTGCACGAAGGAGGGAAGCTCAAGAAGCCCTCAAAAATGGTAGTGATTATCTGTGCCAGTCCGAAAGAAAAGTCGATCAGTGGAGAAGTGGTAGTACAGTCTGAAAGGGTAGAAGACAAGCCAGTAGTGGCGATGGGGAAGAGTTCGTCTGATGTTGTCAAGAATCCAAAACTGGTCAAAGTAACGGTGCAAGGGATATCAAGCAAGCCAGTAGCCGTAAAGGGGGCATGCATCGGACCAGTTGTTATCAGGCCAGTAATACAGTTGCCGATAATCAGCGAGAAAGCTGTTCCGTGGAGCTACAGTCAAGTAATGGTAATGCACATGGGGAAGGAAGTTGTGGAAGAAATATGTGAGGCACAGGGGTTAACTCGTTCGGGAAGGTGTTTTGCTCCCGCAGAGTTAAGAAGGGCCAATCCAGTAGCGACAAAGAATCCAGTTACCGAGGAAGAGGCGAAAGAATTTTTAAAGAAAATGAAGGCGCAAGATTACTCCATTGTGGAGCAATTGAGGAAGACCTCGACACAGATCTCATTGTTATCATTGTTGATCCATTCAGACGAGCACCGCCGGGTATTGATGAAAATTCTGAATGAAGCCCATGTCCCAGATAAGATTTCTGTGAACCATCTAGAGAAAATAGTGAACAAGATTTTCGAGGTCAACAGGGTCACTTTTTCAGACGATGAGTTGCCCGTGGAGGGTACAGAACATAATAGAGCCCTATATTTGACTGTGAAGTGTGAAGACTCGGTAGTCATTCGCGTACTGATTGATAATGGGTCCAGTGCCAATATCTGTCCTTTGGCCACATTGAACAAACTGAAGGTCGATGGTGACAGGATTCACAAGAACAACATCTATGTTTGAGGGTTTGATAGTGGTGGTACAGACACAGTGGGTGACATCATACTTGAATTAACAATTGGTCCAGTCGAGTTCACCATGGAGTTTCAAGTGCTAGACGTGGCAGTGTCATATAATCTTCTGTTGGGGCGACCCTGGATCCACGCCACCAAAGCAGTGCCTTCTACATTACATCAGATGGTCAAATTCGAGTGGGATAGGCAAGAGATTGTAGTACATGGGGAAGATAATACAAGCGCCGTAAGTGATGCCATTGTACCCTTCATAGAGACTGACGATGACAAGGGACCGTGGGTTTACCAGATTTTCAATACGATTTCAGTGGACAAGTTCCCGAAGGTGAAAGCATCCCACTTCCCAAACTAGCAGCTGCAACTATCATGGTAGCCTCAGAGATGTTGAAGAACGGGTTTGTGCCAGGCAAAGGTTTAGGGGCTGATCTTTAGGGTATTGTTCAGTCGGTTTCTTTGCCCCAAAATCTGGATACCTTTGGGTTGGGGTTCAAGCCTACAGCGACGGATGTGAGACAGCCCCTCAAGTTGAAGAAAAGAGTTTGGGTTCTTCCCAAGCCAGTTCTGCGCCTATCCAGATCATTTGTCAGAGCAGGTATCAGAAAGTTGTCGGTCTCGAAAGTTCTGGACCACTGATTAGGCCAGATGAAGATCTGAATGAGGGCTTTGAAAGGTTGTTCACCGATGTCAACATGGTAGAAGATGGAGAAGGGTCCAGTAAGTTAGATGTACAGTTTGTGGGGCCTAGGGCAAAAATCAACAATTGGATGGCTACTCCCCTTCCTACCCGGAGGGAATCTTGGTAGTGGGCTCTGATTTTTCTTTCTTGTCTTTTTGGATTATTCCAGGGTTGTAATCCAGTTTTGTTTTGTATTCGGCAAAGTGTGAAACTCTGTTATCCCATATTTTAATAAAGTGAAAGCTTTTGTTCTTCTTATTTTGTTTTAACTTTGTTTTCTTCTTTTCTCTTTCTGAACAATTCTCTTTATATTGGTTCTAATGACATGGCATGCACAACGGATCATCAACTCAGTCTAAAAAATCAATTTGATTCTGGACTAATTGTACAAGAGGTCGATTATGATGATGAATCGGAATACGACGAGGGTGAAGCCTTCGAAGAGATAAACAGAGAGTTAAGCCAGTTTGAGGAGAAATCCAAACCCAACTTAAATGACACAGAAGCCATCAATTTAGGGGATGCAGATGATATCAGGGAAACTAAAATAAGCATCCACATTGCACCGAATATCAGGGAAGAACTAATCAAAGCACTTATTGAGTTCAAAGACGTTCTTGCATGGTCGTATGATGACATGCCGGGGTTAAGCACGGATTTAGTAGTTCACAAATTTCCCATTAACCCGGCATGCCCTCCCGTCAAACAGAAATTGAGGAAGTTCAAAACAGACATGAGTGTGAAGATTAAAGAGGAAGTAACCAAACAGTTGCAAGAAAAGGTTATTCAGGTCACTCGATATCCTGATTGGTTGGCTAATATGGTGCCAGCGCCGAAGAAAGATGGGAAGATCAGAGTGTGTGTCGATTACTGTAATTTGAATAGGGCAAGCCCCAAGGACAACTTTCCATTACCCAACATCCATATCTTGATCGATAATTGTGTCGGACGTGAGATCGGGTCTTTTGTGGATTGCTATGCTGGGTATCATCAGATTCTGATGGATGAAGAAGATGCGGAAAAGACGGCTTTCATTACGGTGTGGGGGACTTATTGCTACCGGGTAATGCCATTTGGTTTGAAGAATGTTGGGGCAACGTACATGAGAGCAATGACTACTGTGTTTCATGACATGATACACAAAGAGATTGAGGTATATGTGGACGATGTGATCATAAAATCCAAGCATCAGGAAGACCACGTAGCAGACCTAAGGAAGTTTTTCCAAAGACTTCGAAGGTACGATATTAAGCTCAACCTGGCCAAATGTGCATTTGGTGTTCCATCTGGAAAGCTGTTGGGATTCATCGTCAGTCGGCGAGGCATTGAGTTGGACCCGTCAAAGATCAAGTCCATCCAAGATTTCCCACCGCCGAAGAACAAGACAGAAGTAATGAGTCTGTTGGGAAGGTTGAATTATATCAGCAGGTTTATTGCTCAACTCACAGCAACTTGTGAACCCATTTTTTGGCTACTGAAGAAAGATGTTGCGGTAGAATGGACGGCAGAATGTCAGGAAGCATTTGACCAAATCAAAGGATATTTATCAAATCCACCTATGTTGGTTCCACCTGAGCCGAGAAGACCGTTAATTCTTTATCTAACGGTCCTGGAGAATTCGTTTGGCTGCGTACTGGGGAAACACGACATTACAGGAAGGAAGGAGCAAGCCATCTATTATCTCAGCAAGAAGTTTACAGGCTACGAGGTTAAGTACACTCAACTCGAGAAGACATGTTGCGCCCTAACTTGGGTGGCCCAGAAATTGAAGCATTATCTATCATCATATACTACTTATCTCATTTCACGCTTGGATCCACTGAAGTATATTTTTTAGAAGCCTATGCCCACAGGAAGATTGGCGAAATGGCAGATATTACTCACAGAATTCGACATCGTCTATGTGACGAGGACGGCCATGAAGGCCCAAGCATTGGCTGATCACTTGGCCGAGAATCCTGTTGATGAAGAATACGAGCCCTTGAGGACTTATTTCCCTGATGAAGAAGTGATGCATGTAGATGAGTTGGAATTATCTAAGGAACCAGGTTGGAAGCTCTTCTTTGATGGAGCCGCAAATGCGAAAGGAGTTGGAATAGGAGCGGTACTTATTTCTAAAACAGGACATCATTATCTTGTTACGGCACAGCTACGTTTCTATTATGCCAATAACATGGCTGAATATGAGGCATGCATTTTGGGTTTACGGTTAGCTGCAGACATGGATGTCCAGGACGTCTTGGTCTTGGGAGACTCGGACCTCCTGGTGCATCAGATTCATGGTGAATGGGAAATAAAGGATTTGAAGTTCATACCATATCAACAATGTTTGCACGATCTGAGCAAGTGATTTCGATCAGTGGAGTTCAGACACATCCCAAAAGTTCATAATGAGGTTGCCGATGCTTTGGCCACCTTAGCATCAATGTTGCACCACCCAGATAAAATTCATGTTGACCCATTGCATATCCAGGTTCGTGATCAGCATGCTTATTGCAACATGATAGAGAAATAAATGCATGGCGAGCCATGGTTTTATGATGTCAAGGAATACCTCAGGATGGGGATATACCCGGAACAGGCCACCGGAGATCAAAAGAGAGCCATTCGACGATTGGCAAATGGATTTTTCCTCAGTGGGGGAATGTTGTACAAAAGAACACCAGATTTGGGATTGCTGAGATGTATAGATGCTAGTCAAGCCACGACAGTTATGACAGAGGTACATGCTGGAGTTTGTGGGCCACATATGAGCGGATATGTATTGGCGAAGAAGATTCTTCGAGCAGGGTACTATTGGCTCACTATGGAGCGTGATTGTATCAGCTTCGTGCGGAAATGCCATCAGTGTCAGATACATGGAGATCTGATTCATTCTCCACCGACAGAATTGCATACAATGTCAGCACCATGGCCATTTGTCGCCTGGGGCATGGATATCATTGGACCCATTGAGCCAGCAGCATCCAACGGGCATAGGTTCATTCTGGTGACCATCGATTATTTCACTAAGTGGGTTGAAGCTAAAACTTTCAAGTCGGTAACCAAGAAGGCAGTAGTAGATTTTGTTCACGCCCATATCATCTGTAGATTTGGAATCCCAAAGGTGATCATCACGGATAATGGTGCTAATCTTAATAGCAATTTGATGAAAGAGGTATGTCAATAGTTTAGGATCACACACCGTAATTCCACCCCATATCATCCCAAGGCGAATGGCGTGGTTGAGGCAGCCAACAAGAACATAAAGAAGATATTGAGGAAGATGGTAGAAGGTTCCAAGCAATGGCACAAAAAGTTGCCTTTTGCATTATTGGGATATCACACTACTGTCCGCACTTCAGTAGGTGCAACTCCTTATTTATTGGTATACGGAACTGAAGCAGTAATACCAACGGAAGTTGAAATTCCATCCCTTGAGATTGTCACTGAGGCTGGGATTGATGATGATGAATGGGTCAAAGCCCGATTGGAGCAGTTGAGCCTGATTGATGAAAGAGATTGGCAGCAGTATGTCATGGCCAATTGTATCAGAAGAGGATGGCAAGAGCATATAATAAGAAGGTGCGTCCTAGGAAATTTGAAGTAGGACAGCAGGTGCTGAAACGAATCTTGCCACATCAGGCCGAAGCAAAGGGCAAGTTCGCCCCGAATTGGCAAGGGCCGTTTATTGTGACCAGAGTGTTATCCAATGGCGTTTTATGTTTAACAGATATCGAAGGGAAATGCGTCGACATGGCTATCAATTCTGACGCAGTTAAGAGATATTATGTATGATTTCTTTTTATTGTAATTATTGTCTGTTTGTACTGGCCATTTACCGGAGAATGAAATGGCGGAGGCAATTCTTTCTTCTATCCAAACACTTTAACCTTTGCTTCCCCTTTTAAGCCTTATTTATTCTTTCATACCCCTCTTTTGGAATCAATAATGAAAATGAAAGAAAAAGAGAAGAGAAAATAATGATAATAAAGACAAAAGAAAAGTCACAAGAAAAATAAAGGAATTGGGAACTACGTTTGACCTGATTCCTCAAAAAGGATACGTAGGCGCCTCACGGCTCGGTCATAGTGTAACAAAAAAAACAAAAACAATCCCCAAGCAAGAAAAACTGGGGCAGAAGTTGTGTTTATAATTTTGGAAAAGAAAGTTGATTCCAAGAGTTGTAATGTTTTGCCCATCGAAATTATTTTGAACCTTTTACCCTTTTTCTTTTAGCCATACACAAAAACCCATATCGATGTCCAAAAAAGACCTCCCGATTAGTATCTAAAAAGTGCCAAGTCATGAAAACGGAAGTCGGGAATAACACTCTGATCCCTAGCAGAGAAGAGGATTATAAGATGGAAATGAATTGGTAGCCTAAAGAATCCCCGGCAGAGAGAGTCAAATCGGTAACACTCCAATCCCCAGATGGAAGAAAAAATAAAATGAAATAAGAAAGTCTTATCGGTGAAAACCTCTACAGGCACCATAAGGCGACGTAAGTTGAGAGAAATAAAACTAGAGAGTCTTATCGGTGAAAACCTTCACAGGCACCATAAGGCGACGGAAGTTGAGAGAAATGAGAGAGTCTTATCAGTGAAAACCCCTCGAAGGGCGCTGTGAGGCGACAAGACAAGATTGGCAGAAAGGATCCGCATTTGGCAAAGAGTTGAGTGTCTGTTTATCCCCAGCAAGATGAGGCCGTCCGAAAGATTGATTGATATAAATAGACTGGGTTGATTAATCCGGAATGCACGACATGATCGTTGGGCTCAGTTATATCATTCAGATAAGTTCTTTTCTTTCCTTTTCCCCAGCATTTGTTCAGAAAGATTTCTTCTTTTTCTATCTTTGGAAATCATCACTTCTTGGTCTAAAGACTTTATCTCCCCAGCAGTTTGTTTTTGAAAAGGAGTTTCAAAGCTTATTACCAATTGCCAAGGTGGTGCAAAAACACAATGTGGATAGGACGGGCCAAAGATAAGGCGACAAAGTGAAAATAAGTTTATCGCAAGACCAAATGATGAATGGGTCTAGATTCCAAGAGGGGCAAATTTCCAGGGGAAGTTGGAGAAAAACAGAAAAAACAACAGTTGAAAAGTTATGGATCAAAATTCCAAGAGGATCCCCAGCAGATTTGCGAGATGCAGGAACAACTCCGACAGATTATCGACCAATTTTCGCGATGGTCGGACAACACAGAGCGGGGAAGGAAGAGAAAAGAAAAACCATCCCCGGCAGGAATATCGTCCCCAGCAAATAATATCATCCCCAGCAAGTTTTGTAATAAAGCGTAAAGCAGGGAAAGGAAGAAGGGAAAAACCATCCCCAGCAGGAGTGGCACGACCACTCACCACGTTTTAAACTAACAAATTTTTCTTTGACTTGAAGCAGGGAAAGGAAATGTTATTGACAGCGGGAAGACATGGCCACAAAGAAGATTATCAAACTGGGGCAGAAAATTTTCTTGAAATCAGATAGCCACTTGGGGAAGATGGAAGATAACACAAGTTTTGAATGAAGTGGAATCCCCAACAGTTTACGGGATAAGGCAATACAAGTTTTAAAGAAAGCAATCTTGGAAGAAGCAAGATAACCCGAGTTTTAAGGGTAGTGGTCTCTGAATCAGTGACATCCCCACCATTGTTAAAAGGAGGGAAGTAACTATTCTTAAAGAAGGAAGATAATTCCCCAGCAGTGTTATCCCCGGCAGAAGTGAAAACACCAGTTTGAGGGAGGTAGTTCCAGTGGAAGGAAAGCACCAGCTTTAAAGGAAGTAGTTTTTGAAGAAGGAAAATAACATATTTTTGAATAAAACACTGGTGTTATCCCCAGCAGTTTTTAGAGGAATGAAACACCAGTTTAGAGGGAAACAGTTCTAAAAAGGATAATTTCAAGTTAGAAGGAAAATGGTTCAGAAGGCAGGAAGGAGCAACAGCAATAAAACGCATTTTTAAGAAGTAGTTGAAGTCAGGAACCCGCCTGGAGAATGGAGGTATTACATTTTACGAAATAGTCGAAGTCAGGAGCCCGCCTGAAGAACGGAGGGGTTATATTTTCAAATTGTAGTTGAAGTCAGGAGCACGCCTGTAGAACAGAGGTTGTTATATTTTCAGTTAAAGAAGTCAGGAGCCCGCCTGTGGAATGGAGGCTGAATTATTTTTAAGTCGTTGATGGAGTCAGGAGCCCGCCTGGAGAATGGAGGCTGATTTACTTTCAAAATTGTTGTTGGAGTCAGGAGCCCGCCTGGAGAATGGAAGCTAATTTATTTTCAAAGTTGTTATTGGAATCAGGAGCCCGCCTGGAGAATGGAGGCTGATTTATTTTCAAAGTTGGAATCAGGAGCCCGCCTGGAGAATTGAGGCTGATTTATTTTCAAAGTTGATAAAGTCAGGAGCCCGCCTGGAGAATGAAGGCTGATTTACTTTCAAAGTTGTTGTTGGAGTCCGGAGCCCGCCTGTAAAATGGAGGTTATTATAATTTTAAGTCAAAGAAGTCAGGAGACCGCCTGGAGAATGGAGGTGTTATATTTTTAAGAAGTTGATGCAGTCAGGGGCCCGCCTGGAGAATGGGGTGTTATATTTTTAAGAAATTATTGAGGTCAGGGGCCCGCGTGGAGAATGGAGGTGTTATATTTTAAGAAATTTTTGAGACCAGGAGCCCGCCTGTAGAATGGAGGTGTTTATTTTAAAAAATTGTTGTTGAAGTCAGGAGCCCTCCTGGAGAATGGAGGCCATATTATCTTTTAAAGTCAAGTTGGAGTCAGGAGCCCGCCTGTAGAATAAAGGAGTACACATTCAAATTGAAGTCAGGAGCCCGCCTGCAGAACAGAGGAATATATTTCAAGATCAAGCCAGAAGTCAGTAATGCGGAGGGTTACAACAAAAATACCCCCCAGCATGAATCCCATTTCAGAAATATGAAAGAAGACTACAAGAGCAAGTCGAATATAGATAAGATTCTGTAATCATTAGTCTAGTCTAGCTTTTTGTTTTCTTTCTAGCAATGGTGTAATAAGGAGGTCGAAAAGCAGTAGTAACAGTGTGCAGCAGCAGTAACAGCAAAGATGCAGTCCCATGGTAGTCCCAGCTACCAAAACTTTCCGAACTATATTAACCTGATTCTCTTCTAGCCAGGGATATGTAGGAAACCTTTGAAGCAAAGGTTCGGTTAAATCTTTTCAAAAATGCTTCACATGGAGTATTTCAACGGGCAAAAATCGCTCGTATCCGCTCACTTTATCTTTGCACGAAAACTCTTTTTGTTTTTTCGGACAAAGAGGGGCAGCTGTGAGCACGTGATTTTTGCCCTATGAGAACTACTCCCAAAAATTCAAAATAAAATGGTTTTGTGTTGTTTGTGATTTATTTGTATTTTGTCTATGCATGTTTATTTCTACTTTAATTAAGAAAAATACAAAAATATGTGTTGCATGTGCATTTAGGATTTAATTTTACAATTTAGGACTTAATTAAACAATCAAGTTTGTTTTACAAAATGGAAAAATCACAAAAAATATGTACTTTGCATTTTTTGCATTTAATGTCCGAATTATGTGATTTTATCTTTATTTGATGTTTAATTTCGTGTGATAGCTAGTATTAAGAGTTAATGTTTTAGTTAATTGTCAATTTTATAATTTAATTAGGATTTTTAGTTGAAAAGGAATTAAAAGAAAATGAAAGGAAAAACAAGAAAAGAGTGAAAATTGGGCCAAGTTCAATGCAAAAAATCAGGCCCAAATCACCCATGGACCAAGTCCAGCTGGCCTGGCCAGAGACGTCTTAAAACGACGTCGTTTGGTCACTCTTAATCAAGGCCGTTGGATTAAATTGATCCAACGGCTGAGATTTAATCTCCCTTACCCATTCCCGAACCCGACCCGTTACCCGGATCCAGCCAACCCCCCCAGACCAAATGTCGTTGTTTCCTTTAAGTAAATTGATCCAGGCCGTTGATCGTGCTTGATCCAAAGGCTAGGATTAAACCACCCCCCTCCGTATATAAGCCCAACCTCTCACCTAACACCCCCCCTAAGTCATACCCCTATTCATCGTCTCCTTCAGAGACCAACCAAACGACCCTCGAAACCCTAGCCGCCCTAAAACCCTTTCGCTTGAAAGCCGGCGGCAACAACGCCGATGACCATGAAACCAACACCCCTAGAGCACCTAACCACCCTCTCCACGAATCCCTTACCCGCTTTGCTCGAATCAGACTGTAGCTTCTCGAATCTTCAATCGAAGATTCGAGCAAAACTTGAAACCCACCCCAACCAGTCCCAAACTCACACCAAGGCACCCCCTGACCACCCTCGTTACGGATTTGTTAACCGTTTGCCTCGAATCAACCTCCAGCTTCTCGAATCTTCAATCGAAGATTCAAGCAGAACCTAAACCTACCCCCAACCAGTCGCAAACTCATACCAGACATCTCCCTGACCTCCCTCATCACCAAACCACCGTTGGTTTGGTTCGAATCAGACCAGAACCGTTCGAACCCCAAATCGAACCCCCAAGAACCCTAGAAAACCAAAGGTTGAAGTTTGTCCGAAGAAAAGGAATTTGGGTGTCCAGTGGACCTTAGTCGAAGTGTTCTCAGTTGAGACCACTCGATTAAGGTCCGTTCGACCTCAAAAAGGTCTGAGTCAGAGTCCAAGTCAGGATCGTCTAGTCTCCGAGTTCCTGAGGTATTTTCCTTTTCCTGTTTGTTCAATTTTTGTGTTTTTTTATTTTGTTTACTTTGTTTAAGTGTAGCTTTATTGATTTTTTTTAGTTTTGTAGATTGATTTTGACTTTCTTCATCAGACCTTTTATTTGGTCCAATTTTATCATTGCTTCTGTTTGTTGTGTAATCGATTGAATAAGTGTCGTCGATTAGTCCGATAGGTTTGAGTGTTAGTTTAACATGATAGTAGTTTAATTTTGGTTTTGATTTCATGGTTCATTCTAGTCTATTTCCCCTCCTGCTTCGTTTCTGTCCTAAAGGTTGTGTTGAAATGAGCCTGTTGGTATAGTTGAACTTAGAACTGAGCCTGTGGGTATGTTCAGTTCGTCACATTGTTTTGAATTGCTTGGTCATTGGCAATGTTTAGAATTGCTTGGTCAGTCGAACGGCTTAGTCACAACTGTTATTTTGGTTGTCATCTGAACCTGCTGTGTCATGCCCTGTAAGGGTGTTCTGAGTCATTAAAAGCCTTGGCCTATATTTTGTTGCTATTTGATTCAAGCTTAAGCAATTGATGAATCGAATCCTACTGTTTAGGGTCTGAAATGAATCTGACATTGGTTTGAATTCAGTGTTGGTATGATAATGTCAACCAGATAGTAGTGAGTCATAATGTTGCATTCAGAACTTAGGAGAATTGGTTATAGCTGTAATTTCCGGGGCTTTAGGAGGGTATTTTGGGTTTTAAAAGGTCTGAAAATGGCTTAAGATGAGTGGGCTGTGGTTGAGTGTTATTCTGGTTCTAAAACTGGTTTTTTGGAGCTGTTCTGAATCTCATTGCTGTTGTATTGTCTGTTGCTTACCTACTGCTGACTTCTCCTTCTTCTTGTCCTGTTTTCCAATCCAGGTACATGTTGAATCTCCACATCATGTAGAGTTTGACTGAAATAAAATGAAATGGAAACCTAACTTCATTGGAAAACTTCAGTAGCTACTATATCTTCTTTATAATTGAATGTAATGGTTTGAATTGTAATTAGGACTGTTTGCTTAAGTAATTTGGAATGGCTGAATCTACAGCTTGTAATAAACTGCCTTTGAACTGCTATGAACCAATTCAAATTCGTGACTATCTAACTGCAATTCAGTACAATGGGTGTATGTGTAGTTTAGTGTTCATTTATGTTTAAAAAGAAAAGTCGGAAACAGTTGGATTTGAAATCGAGTTTGATGTCCAGTTGAGCATGTATTGTATTGCAGTAACTCATATGATGCAGATTAGTTCTTAATATATAGGTGTTAACTAGCGTTGGTAGAAGTGTATGACCAATAGTCTAATCCTTGAAGGCTTGATATGCAATCTTGTTGTCGAACTCAAAGCTACCTCTTAATTTTCTCTTTCACCTTTAGTAAAAACGGACCAGTAGTTAAAATAATCTAATCTTCAAACCATGTTCTGTTCATTTGAGTAAAAGGACGCAGAAATGTCGATGGATACTTGATTTGATTCAACTGAAGCTGCGTCAGTCTAGTGGTCAGCCTAATTCCAGGCCATCTGAGCTTTAGCGCTTTAACGAATGGCCCGGGTTTTACCTTATTTGTATACTCGCATGGGCCTGGGCCAAAAACTACGTTGGGCCGGCTTTTGGTTGTGCCAATTCACATTTTTCGGGCTTATTCTTGAGCCCTGAGACATATTTGGTTTACAATTATTGTTTTAGGCCCTTAACAAAATCGATTAGGATTTTTCCTTATTTTTAGAGACAAATTAATTAGAAAATCTTAGTTCACTTTAGGATGGACCTATAAATGAAATGAGATGAGCCTCGCTAAATAGAACACATAAGTCGCGGGGGCCTCATCAAATGTATATTTGAAATACTTAGATTCCGAGGTGAGCCGTTAGCGAATTTCACGGTCTTCCCCAAATAACCACGCGTTAGTCTCTTTAGGCGCGTACTTTAATAACATTGCCTTCTTAAACCCGGGTGCACATTTATGTGACCCAAATCCAAATCTCAACAAAGTCGAAATGTGTCTCTAATCACGGGTACATTGATTGTGACGTGGTTCGAGATGCATTTCCACAACGTTGTAAATTCTTTTAAAAAAAATGAGTGAGACGAGCCTCGACAAACAGAAGTATACAAGCTGTGGGTCCCTCTATACGTGTTGGTAAAATTACTTAGACTTCGGGATGGGCCGTATAGCAAAATTTCACGGCCTTACCCAAAATAATGATAC
Source organism: Nicotiana sylvestris (assembly GCF_000393655.2). Classification (NCBI taxonomy): domain Eukaryota; kingdom Viridiplantae; phylum Streptophyta; class Magnoliopsida; order Solanales; family Solanaceae; genus Nicotiana; species Nicotiana sylvestris. Next base: position 54,327,224 of record NC_091065.1, read on the forward strand.
GCTAGTCGCTTTAGGCGCGCCTTTAATAATTTACTTTCTTAAACTCGGGTGCACATTTATGTGACCCAAATCCAAATCTCAACGGAGTCGGAACATGTCAATAACCACGGGTGCATTGATGTGACGTGGTTCGAGATGTGTTTTCACGACGTTGCAATTCTCATTAAAAAATTATAAAAGCGGTAAAAAGTTAAAATTTGCACATAGGTTCAACATGTATTAAAATCAGATAAATAAGACGAATATGACAGTTGAGCGACCGTGCTATAACCACGGAACTCGAGAATGCCTAACACCTTCTCCCGGGTTAACAGAATTCCTTACTCGGATTTCTGGTTCACGGACTGTAATATAGAGTCAATTTTTTCCTCGATTGGGGATTCAACCGGTGACTTGGGACACCATAAATTATCCCAAGTGGTGACTCTGAAACTTTTAATAAATCCCATTTCAATTGTCCTTTAATTGGAAAAACTCTCCCTACGCCCCTGCGGGCGCAGGTGAAAAAGGAGGTGTGACAATGGATGGTAGCCATGGGATATTTCATAACATGGTTGTTGGTGAAAGTAGTAGGTCGAGGGAGAATAGAAATAGTGATTCCATAATTCATGATATGGTTGCGAATGCTTTTGGAATGCACTTTGGGGGTGAGCCCAACGAAAATGTTGAACAAACTCTTAATGATGAAGCAAGACTTTTTTTGAACAGTTAGAGGAAGCTAGTCATCCACTACGTGAAGAACGTCCGCACTCTGAGTTGTCTGTTGCAGTTAGATTACTAAGTACCAAATCTGATAGGAATATTTCTCAAGCAGCCATAGATTCTTTCATTGACCTTATGCGTGAACTAGTTGACGAGGAAATCGAATTACCTGGTGATTTCTATAAGGCAAAGAGATTAGTTTCTAAGTTAGGACTTTCGTCAATGAGAATTTATTGTTGTGAAGATGGTTGCATGTTATATTATAAAGATGATGCAAATTTAAGCAGTTGTAAATTTTGCGGAAAGTCTCGTTTCAAGATGCTTTCCAGCGGGAAGATGGTCGCTATCAAGGCGATGCATTATTTACCTCTTATACCTAGGCTAAAGAGGTTATATGCATCGATGAGTTCTACTCCTCATATGAGATGGCACTTTGAAAATTGAAGACCACCTGGTGTTATGTGCCATCCTTCAGATGGAGAAGCTTGGAAGCTAGCTTGTCCTTACTGCATGGAAAATAGTAAAGCGTTTACTTTGAAACATGGCCGAAAGCAATCATGGTTTGATTGTCATCGTCAATTCTTGCCTGAGGGTCATGAGTTTAGAAGGATGAAAAATGCTTTCAAAAAGAATAAACTGGAATATGATTATCCACCTCCAATACTTTCAGGTGATGAAATTTGGGAGAGGGTCCAGAACTTCAGTAAAGTTACTGAAGTTCCACCGCATAGATTCCCCGGATACGGTGTTACTCATAATTGGACCAAACAGAGTATTTTGGGAGTTGCCTTATTGGAAGGATAATCTTCTCCGTCACAACCTTGATGTCATGCATATTGAGAAGAATTATTTTGACAATTTGTTCAACATAGTGATGGATGTTAAAGGTAAGACAAAGGATAACTCGAAGGCTAGAATGGACTTACAAGAATATTGCAGGCGGCCTGAATTACACTTGCAGACAGCAAACAATGGTAAGTTATTCAAGCCTAAAGCAAGTTACACATTCACTTTGGAGGAAAGACGGCAGATTTGTGATTGGGTAACGAATTGAAGATGCCTGAGGGTTATGCGTCGAATTTTGAGAAAAAAGTTGATATGGAGGTAGGGAAGTTGAGCCATTTGAAAAATCATGACTGTCATGTTTTCATGGAGACCTTAGTGCCTATTGCATTTTCTGGTTTGCCTGAAAGAATCTGGAAACCCATCACTGAGATTAGTTTGTTTTTCAAAGACTTGTGTTCTTCCACATTAAGGGAAGAAAACCTAAGCCGGATGGATCAGAACATTCGTGTAACTTCGCAGTCACAGGGATCACATCTATCGTCATCAGCGACTCCACCTATTGGAGGCCTTCGCTTGCGGGATAGTAGCTCTGACCCCCCTAATCCTTCCACACATGCCTCTAATACACATGTTTCGGACGATGATGCTGATGTTGCTACTGCTGCTGACGAGGAGGTGCATTATGATCAGTATGGCAGGATCATCATAGTCCCTGAGGGTGATGGGTCAGAGTTATTTGTTATTTTTATGTTTATTTTTTTGTACAGTTTTTACTAAGATATTAATTTGTTTTATTTATTAAATTGCAGGTTCCTCCCGAGTAATATTACAACGAGGATAATCACCAAAGCAACCAGAAAGCTTTATGATGCCCCTTATGCGTCTTGGTGTGAATTCCCATTCTCAATGAAGGAGGCAATTTTTAATGAATTTAAGGTATAAATGTTCTTTTAAGAAGTATAATTATTTATATTTTTGATATTTCCATATAATATTTAACTTTTGAAATACAGAGCAAGTGTGTATGGGAACACCAGTATAGCGCGGACGTGTCTACAAATTTTAATCTCAAAGCTCGCAAGCGGTTGTCGCATTCTTTCTCCATAGCTAGACAGCTGAACCAGAAGCCTGGCTAGTTGCTTCAGGAGTTTTGGGATGATTTGCAAAGGCAATGGCTTACTGCAGAGTTCTTACAGAAGAGCGAAAAGGGAAAGAAAGCTCGTGCATCTGAGAAGGGAGGATCATTGCACACTGGAGGTGCGGTCAGTCAGGGGACAATAAAAAGAAGAATGGTACGTAATTGCTTAATTTATTTTAATTTTCAAAGTATATCTATTATATTTATTAATTAAAATTTATGAGTTTTTAGGAAAAGAAGTTGGGTCGTCCGATGAACCAAGATGAGTTATTCAGGGAGACTCATATTGTGAAGAGAAGAAGAAAGAGACGGATCAAGAAAGGTGGGTCGAGGGACGTGCCTCGACTGTACATGTAAGTTTTCACTTTTCATTAAGTATTTTCATTTACTTTTATATAAATTTTGAAATACTAATTCAATTTACTTTTTCTTATAGGATCGCTTCAGAGTTGAAGCTGAGGAATTCATACGCAGCCAGCCACCTAATGAGTCGGGTGCGCCATTCCAACTTTCGGCCGAGGATGTTGAAAGACTATGGACGCGTGCTGCAGGCGGTCCAAAATGGGGGAAGGTATACGGCTTTCCTACTAAGACATTCCATCGCTATAGGTGTGGAATGCAAGGAATAGGGACTTCCTCGCAAGCCGAGCAACTTGATGGGGAGAGCCTCTCCACTATGCAGGAGACTGTGATAAAGCTCACATCCGAGCTAGAAGCGTCCAAGGAAAGAGAAAAGCTTAGAGATGCTCAGTATATTGGCGTGGTCGCTCAATGCCAGAGTATGCAAGAGCAGATCAAAAATCTACTAGCTGGATCTTTTTCGATTCCCCGATCTCAGCCATCATTGCCAGAGGCTGCCCGCCCCCGTGCTCGTTTGTCCCGTCCTCCAAGTGGCCATTCCTCCCATCCTCCCCGTGATCATTCTTCCCATCATCGATAAGTAGACCATTCTCAATACCGTGGTGATGATGAAACTTCATCAGACGGTGATGATAATGATGTACCAAACAATGAATGAATTTTAGACAATTTGAACTAGACAAATACAATTTGTTTTCCATTGGGTTGTAATAAGAGTTAACTTAGTTTGGTAGTTCTATTGAAATTTACACTTTATTGGTTTTAATGTAGCTTTTAATGTTGTTTTTGTGTTGTTGTTGTTGTTTTTGGGTTGTTGTTTGGTATTGTTATTGGAATTGTTGTTTGAATTGTTGTTGTTGTTGCTTGTTAGGGTTTTGGTATGACTGGCAAGTGGTGTAGCTGCCAAAACAGGCAGTTTCTGCCAAAATAATACACAGAAAAGCGACCAAAGTTGGTCTCTATTTGGTCGCTTTTCATGTTAAAAAAATAATTTTCTGGAGAATAGCGACCAACGTTGGTCGCTATTTACCCAGATTTCTACAAAAAGCGACCAAACTTGGTCGCTATTTCATTAAAAAAATAAAATTTCTGGTGATATAGCGACCAAAGTTGGTCGCTAATATTTAAAAAATAAATTAAATTCATGTATTTAGGGACCAAAGTTGGTCGCTAGTTTAATAAAATAAATAAATAATTGAATAAAAAAGCGACCAACATTGGTCTCTAGTTTCCAGATTTTAAAATATAATATTTGGATTAGAGACCAAAGTTGGTCGCTTTTTAATGATTAATAATAAATAAATAAATAACGTATTTTATATTTAGAGACCAACTTTGGTCGCCAAATTTATATTATTAAATTAATAAAGCGACCAAAGTTGATCTCTATAGTCAATATCTGGAAAAATTGGTCCATTTAGCTTAGAGACCAAAGTTGGTCGCTAATTAGCGACCAACTTTGGTCCCTAATTAAAAGGGACCATCAATATAGCTACCAGGCCCTTTTGGTCGCCTTTTGGTCGCTTGTTAGCCCAATAACGACCAACTCTGGTCGCTTTTTGCGGTCGCTTTTCCCGAATTTCTAGTAGTGCATTTATAATGGTGGCAGCATTGTTTTGATTTGCCTTAGCAAATAGAACAATATCATCAGCAAAAAGTAGGTGTGACAACGTAGGTCTAACTCTCCCAATTTTTATAGGGTCCCACTGGTGGGTGAGTATGGCATCATCGATAAACTGGGAGAGAGTATCTATACATATAATAAATAGATGAGAAGATAATGGATCTCCCTAATGTATGCCCCTTGAGGGTTGGAAGAATTGGGTCGGTTGACCGTTTATGAGTATAAAAATGGAAGAAGAAGTTACGCATGACATGATTAGGGAAATAAGTTGAGTGGGGATATTGAGACGTTGTAAGGAGTATCGAATGAAGGACCACTCCAGATGATCAAAAGCCTTTTCAAGATCTATTTTAAGTATCATTTTACCCGTTTGACTAGTGGTTTTGCGGAGAGAGTCTAATACTTCTTGAACGGCAATAGCATTATCAACAGCTCTTCTCCCCGAGACAAAGCTGCATTGGTTGGGGTGAATAAGGGTAGGTAGATAGGGGCGAAGTCTATTAATAATAATCTTTGTTATTATTTTATGTTGTGTTACAAAGTCCTATGGGTCGGTATTGGGAGATATTTTGAGGGTTCTTAACTTTTGGGATGAGTCTAACATAAGTTTTATTAATACTAGACGGAATTGAGAAGTTAGTAAAAGCGTCTCTACAAATGTTAATAATGGCAGATTTGGTGTTGGGCCAGTATTTTTGGAGAAATATTGGATGAATCCCATCGGGTCAGGGTGCCTTTAATGGTTTAAAAGAATGAATGGCTCTATATACTTCAGCGTTAGACAGTGGCTTTGTCAATAAAGCGTGATCGATGTCTGAGAGGGAATTGGGGCTAGGATGAGCGTTGAGGTATGAGGAATGTGTTAGACCAGTAGTAAAAAGTTCCTTGAAATAGGAAAGGATAGTGGACTTAATTTGATGAAGATCAAATGTCCAATTTCCCACGGAATCTAGGAGGCCAAAAATACCGTTTCGCCTTTGACGTTGTATAGTGGTGAGGTGAAAAAATTTTGTATTAATATCACCGTCATTGAGCCATTGGACGCGAGATTTAAGCTTCCAAAAATCCTCTTCATATTTGAGGATTTTATTAAAATTCATTATAAGGCAATTTTCCAAATTATAGTGGAAGCTATTTTTTCTATTAGGATCCATATTTTGAAGACCATGTATGCGAGCTAAGGTTGTCTTTTTTTTTTTTGTAAAAGATATTACCAAAGGCGTTGACATTCCAATGTTTGGCATGGGCAGTGAAGTTTTCTAAAGCATCATGATATGGCGAAAAATCATGCCAATTGGCAGAAACTACAGAGGCGAATGTTGGGTGGTTTAACCACATAGTTTCAAAACGAAATAGAGGTGCAAACTTTGGAATGACTTTAGTAAGGTTTAAAATTAAAGGACAATGGTCCGAATGAGTACGTGGAAGGTGATCTCAAGATGAGCAAAGTAATCCACTATAATGAGAAACTTTATATTTGTAGTCCCGAGTAAATAGTCCAAGAATCACTACATACTAAAAAATAATACTTTTTTTAAAATTACACATTTTACTATGATACTACTCAAATTGTTTATTTTGTCTTACAAATTACACTGTTGTTTACCTTGAAAATGGTAATTACATTTAGATTTAATTTGTGGTTCTAAAAATACGTGATCTATTTTAGTACCAGATATTAAGCAATAGATGTTAAGTGTGAGCTGAGAAAAAGAGATAAGAGCTTGAAGATAATATGTTATTCAAACCGAATGGCAGGGAATTGGGGCCTCGAGCTAGCCTACGCTAGGCCTCGAGGTCGAGCTATACGCTAGACTGGGGCTGAAAAGGACTAACAGTTCAGAGAGCCTTGATGATGGATCTTTATGATCAATAATGAACAATCAATGAAACGCAATAAATCAAAGTAGAGACAATGGAGAATGTTTAAATTAAAGAGCAGAGAATGTTCTTGTATTGAATATCATGTGTGAGAAAAATAATAAGGGTCCCCTTTATATAGGAGGGGGAATCCCAAAATAGTACACATGTATTTATTACAAAGATACACAGCTGGTACAGCTATTTAATATCACGGTACAGACTTATATTATGTTTGCGGGCGTTGTCAGCTTTGAGCACGCGCCTTGGGAACTTCCTGCTTATCCAAGATAGTCATCGATTTACGTTGCCCCAAGGTTAGGCATTAAGAACCCTCGTGGTCAAACCTCGAGTTGTGCCTCGGGCCTTCTGAAGATGAGCCGCAGAATGTCATAACGATCATGAAATCAGTCTCTCTGATTTTAGCCGTATACAGATAGTCCCCACGTTTCTTAGACTGAAATGATAAGAAACGGTCTTGAATCTTTGCCTCCTCGATACTCCCATTATGATGTCAGCCCATTAGAGCATTAAATACCATAACTCAAAGGTTTCGCAGAGGTCGCTATCAACACGATTATCGAGAAGCCTGCAAACCGCCATTGACTCGACTCTTCTGCTTCCCAAACACTGCCTAAATGGATTCTATATATACTTCAATTTATCTTGTCATTCACACTTTTACAACATATTCAAGTCTTTAGGGCCAAGTTCACAAATTTCCGCCTTCAACTTCTTTTTGTGCTCATTTCTTCATCTTTTTTCTTTGAAATCAAGTTATAATCATGGCCAAAACTTCAAAAACGGTACCTCAAAAAGAGGGTACAGCTTCTTCATCATGCCCATCCAAGGGCAAACCAAAAACTCCCCCAAGTATTGAGCAATGTATCGCTGGCCACTTCGATACGATCTCCGATTTTACCATCGAAAACCCACTTTCTACACCGGGCCGATGTGAGCCCATGTCTTGGTACATCAGTGTGGTGAACGATATGAAAAGATTAAAGGTAGACTATCGATGGGGGAGGCATTAAGAGTAGAGATCCCCACGGCTGAGGAAAGCATAGTAATACACAAACCTAGCTTCCTTAGTGTATACACATACCCTTTCACCCTAGGCCCAGTAGATTCATCTTGTCCACTGGTAGATCCGGTGATTCTGGACTTTTGCCATCAGTACCGAGTTACACTCGGTCATATCTATCCTTCTTTCTGGAGGATTTTTTATATGCTCAGATATTTTTCCAATAGGGTCGAGGGGACAACCTTCATCCTCAAACATTTGATCAGATTGTACAGCCCCCGTTTCTTTCGATGAGGTTTAATCAAGCTTCACCATCGGTCTGCCAAGACATTCTTTGCTAACACCGATGAGGACAAAGACCTAAGGTGGATGAGCTGGTTTGTTAGAGTGAGAACCTTAGACACCATCCCTGCCGATAGGATGCCATTCCCAGAGGAATGGAACATGAAGCGTAAGTGTTATTACATCGAGAACATTTTACTGTCCCTTCTCCTTCTTCTGAATTGATTTTCTTTTGATTATGCAGCCACCGCTTGGTTCCCCGGTGCGGTCCAGGACCTTCCGTGGTGGATCAGAAGTTTAGACTCTGTTTTTCCATATGGTGAGCGCATTTGGCGTGATTTGTCCAAGACGCGATGGCAAGCTAAGAACCATGGTAAGCTCTTCTTGTTGTTGTTGCCAAATTTCATATAAGTATTCTTTGTGGTGGTAATTTTAATTCATCATGCATGTGTAGGCCTCGGAGATGGTGTGTTGATGAGGTCGCCTCCTCCTGGGAAGAACAAACCTCGAAACCCGACAAGGGTAAGAAGAGAAAGAAGGAGGCATCGGCCGAGTCCCCAAAATCAACAAAAACCAAGGTCCGCAAGCCTAAGATTGATGCCACGATCTTGACTTCGGCTGCTGCGGCCACACTTCGTGAAGATAATGATGATGATGACCGCCTATGGTACAAATGGCAAGACGGAGTGTTAATGCTCCACGAGTTATTGGTCAGAAGGCCGCTGAGGCGGGGGTGATGTGCCAGAGAATTTTGGCATATTTAATACTAATTGCTTATATTTTAGCTTGTTTTAGATGCAATTTCCTTTTATACTTATGTAATTTTAGTGTTTTGCAGTGTATGAGGTTTAAGAACTTAAGAGCATGGAAAGGAATTCAAAAAGCCACAAAAAGACAAGAAAATAGCAAAAAGGCATCGCAAATGTGGATATGATATCGCAAAGCCAACATGCGAGCCGCATATTGCACAATGAAATCACAAACCACAACAGTTTTCTGGGCAAAATTCAACGCCAGAAATGCGGTCCAGTCTACGATCGCATAATATGTTTGTGAGCCGCAGAATGGACCGCAAACTAAACATGAAGGTTGCTGAAGGAAGAAAATGCGACGCAAACTGCAATCGCAATTCTACAATGCGGATCGCAAACCATGAATGTGGTGAAGGCCTGGAAACTAGGGTTGAAATATGCAATGGCCATGTCAAGAATGCAGATCGCATGTCTGTTATGCGACAGATATGCGGTCGCATATTTAACCGGAAAGGGTATTTTTGTCCCGAATTTTGACCCACTATAAATAGATTTATTGGGATTTTGTGGGGGGTACCTGGTCTGATTTTGGGAGCTACAATACAAGGCTTTAATATTCCTCTCTTTTGGAAGCTTTTGGCTCAAGTATCTTTCACTTTGTAAGCTTTATGGCATTAAATATTCTATTCCTTTTGTATTTTAGTATGTGTAGCTAACTCTAAATACTAAGATTGTGGACCTTAAATGGGTGTTATGTTAATGGATGTTTAACATTAAATATATGTATAATGGTTGGTTGATATTTATTTACTTTTCATTCTTCATCTATTGTTGGTAGTTGCAAATATTAACAAGTGCCATTAAATTCTTACTTTTCTTGGGAAAGTGGGTTGGAATTTGGTAGAAGTAAATATCAAAGACTCAAGGCTTTAAACCTTGTTTAATAGAATCGCTTAGGAATAAGTGGATTTTATTTGGCATATATTGATTACTCTTAATTGCAACTCTTTTATATTTGGAAAAATTGTAAAGAGGAAATATTACCCAACTATTGGAAGATATTGGGTAGTCATTTAGAAATCATTTGCATATCAAAAGAACCTTCCATTAGAAATATATCATATTAACACCGATCACATTACACTTTATTAATGGGGACACAACCTTGGTTTCTTTAATCGAACTATCTACATTCTCAATATCACAATTAGTTATTTCTTCAAACCAAACTCAATTCATACTCTTGTTACCATTAACCGGATAGAATTATGACTTTAGTCAAGTAACACACTATTTGAGTAACCTTTTCACACCTATTCCATGTGGGATTCGACCCCAACCTCGTTGGGTTATTATATTTGACACTGACTGCCTTACACCATTTATTAAAGTGTAATTTGAGCGTATCAAATTTTGGCGTCGGTATCGGGGAATACAGTTTTGAAATTACTAATTAGTGTGTGCTTTACTTTATGTCTTATTCTATTCCATCACACTTTGCTTGTTTTGCTTGGTGTTGATAGGAAGACATGTCCGAATATGAAGAAGAAATGGAGGCGGAAATGGAAGAAAAAAATCCTTTTGCGGGCATAGAGGAGTACATTGAGGATACAAATGCTATTGTACCTCCGGTCGTTGGCGCTGCAACTTTCAAGGTGGAACATGGTTTAATCCTTATGCTCAAAGTGGAGGGATTTTTTAGGAATTCCACTGACGATGATCCGACACAACATCTTAGAAACTTCTTGGGTGTGTGTGCGATGCACAAGCAAAATAATGTCACTGCGGATGCCTTAAGGTTGAGGTGTTTCAAGTACTCACTAGCTGGGGACGCAAGGAAATGGCTTCAAAATCTGCCACCAAACTCCATTTATTCTTGGCCCGAACTTGCCTGAGCAATCTTAGCTAAATGGTTCCTGCAAAGTAAGAAATCTGAGCTCCGGGATAAAATCTTCTTTTTCAAACAAGTACCAGGAGAACATCTACATGAGGCATGGGATCGGTTCAAATTATATTTGGTTAGGTCTCCCAATCATGATTTTCCAGATTCCATCTTGTTGGAAAATTTCTACATGAGCTTACATCCGATGAACCAATCTATAGCCAAGAATTCAGCTGACGGATCTTTTATGGACAAGACATTCACAAGGGTCACTCAGATCCTTGACAAAATGGCACAACATAATCAAGCTTGGCACTCCGAGGATACCACAGGTGGAATTGCATATGGTTCTCCCTCCTTGACCAACCTAATTAAGGAGAATCAAGAGAGAGATCAAGTAATCGCAGCGCTTGCCACAAATGTCAATGTGTTGACAAAAATGTTCACGAAAAGTTAAACAAAAAAGGTGAATGTGGTGGAGGGTGTGCAAGCTATACCAAATGAAGATTTTGAGGAAGCAAACTACATCAACAACCCTCAAGGAGGGTAGCAAAAAAACAATACCAAGGTCAAGGACAACAAAATCAATGGAGGCCAAATCCTCAAGGGCAAGGCCACCAACAATGGCAAAATGACCAAGGTGGATCAAACCAAGGAAATTGGAACAATAACAACAACTTCTGAAACCGGAGTTCAAACCCTTATATTCCTCCAAAGGGTCAATATTCAAATCAAGGTTCCTCAAGTGAGTCTAAGTTGGAAGGTATGCTTTAACGGGTATTGCAAAATCAAGAAAAATCCGACATTTCTATGAGGAACATGACCGAGTTTGTTGGCTCTCATACCGCATCCATTCAAAAATTGGAGATGCAAATGAGAGACCTCTCTAGGGAAAAAAATCCAAAGCAAAATGGAACACTCCCTGGTGACACAATTGCGAACCCAAGGGGTAGTGGGAGTGGCCCAACTTCTCATGTCATGGCGATTACTACACGGAGTGAGAAGATACTACAAGGAGAGGGTGAACAAGTGGTTGAAGTAGAAGAGTCTGAACAAGGGGTTGAGGTTGAAGAGCCAAGTGTTGTCGAAGTTGAGAAGATTCGGGAAGAGTTGCAAGTGCAAAAAGAGAACCGGGTAGAGGTAAAGGAAAAGGTAAAAGAGACACCAAAAACTCTTCCACCTTATCCTAGACCTCCTCCTCCATTCCCTCAAAGACTCGCTAGGAAGGTTGATGATCGCAAACTCGAAAAGTTCTACGACATTCTCAAGCAATTATCGGTGAATATTCCATTTGTGGAAGCATTTCAAGAGATGCCGGGTTTTGCTAAATATTTGAAAGACTTGATTACCAAAAAGAGAACCACCAAAAATGAAGTGGTGAATGTGACTCACCGGGTTAGTTCTATCATTGCAACATCCATCGTTCAAAAGAAAGAAGACCTGGGAGCTTTCACCATTCCTTGTACCATTGGGGCACGTGATTTTGCAAGAGCCCTTTGTGATAATGGGGATAACATCAACTTGATGCCTATTGCCATTTACAAGATAGTAGGGTTAGGTATGCCAAGGCCCACAAGTATAAGATTGCAAATGGCCGATCGTTCCATCAAACAACCGGTGGGGATTGTTAATGATGTACTTGTGAAGGTAGGAAAATTTCATTTACCCACTGATTTCGTAATCCTTGATTGTGCGGTTAACAAAGAGATCCCTATCATTTTGGGGAGACCATTCCTTGCCACTGGAAGAGCACTAATGGATTCGGAACGGAATGAGATCAAATTCTGTGTGAATGATGAACAGGTTACATTCCAAGCAAGCAAGGGTATGAAACTACTGCATGAGTATGAAAGCATCTCGGTGATTGATGTTCTTGATGAAGTAGAGGATGCGGTTGAAATGAAAATGGAAGAACAGTGCCTCGGTGAGGCATTGGCGGCTATTTTGGTGAACTTTAAGGGTGAAGATATGGAGGGGTATATGGAATCGGTAAATGCATTGGAGGGGCTTGGGTCCTACACTTATGCTCCGGCAAAGCTCTCTCTCGGCTTGGAGAATAGAGACACTCCTCCCGCAAAGCCTTCTATTATCGAACCACTGCAACTAGAGCTCAAACCACTTTCACCACACTTGAGGTATAAATTTCTTGGCTCAAATGATACTTTACCGGTAATTGTTTCTTCTTTGTTGAATGATGTGCGGGTATAATAATTGTTGGAAGTCTTGAAGGATCACAGGCAAGCCATTGGATAGACAATTGCGGACATTCGAGGGATTCCCGCGGGAATTTGCAAACACAAGATCCAATTGAAGAGTGAGACGAAACCAAGTGTGGAACATCAACGATGGTTGAACCCGTCAATGCAAGAGGTGGTAAAGAAAGAAATCATCAAATGGTTGGATGCCGGGGTAGTCTACCCTATTGTCGATAGTTCATTGAGTGAGCTCGGTGCAATGTGTGCCAAAAAAGGGAGGCATGACTGAAATTGAAAATGATAAAAATGAGCTCATCCCAACAAGAAAGGTGACCGGTTGGAGGATGTGTATGGATTATCGGAAGCTCAACAGTGCCACATGCAAAGACCATTTCCCTATGCCTTTTATTGATCAAATGCTTGATCGGCTAGCAGGAAGGTCATTCTATTGTTTCCTTGATGGATATTTCGGCTACAACCAAATTAACATCGCATTGGAGGATCAAGAGAAGACGACATTCACTTGCCCCTATGGAACTTTTGCCTTTAGCCAGATGCCATTTGGTTTGTGCAATGCTCCGGCTACTTTTCAAAGATGCATGATGTCCATTTTCTCCGACATGGTGGAGGATTTTCTAGAGGTTTTCATGGATGACTTCTTGATGGTAGGTGACTCTTTTGAGCATTGTCTTAACAATCTTATACAAGTGCTTAAGAGATATGAGGAGACCAACCTTATGCTCAACTGGGAGAAATGCCATTTCATGGTGGATGAAGGCATTGTATTGGGGCATAAAATCTCAAAACATGGCATCGAGGTTGACTGGACTGAGATCGAGATTATTTCCAAGCTTCCTCCACCTATTTCCGTTAAAGGTGTTCGAAGTTTCTTAGGGCATGCCAGATTCTATAGGCACTTCATCAAGGATTTTTCCAAGATTGCAAATCTTATATGCAAACTCCTTGAGAAAGATGCCAAATTTATGTTTGACGGGAAATGCCTCAAAGCCTTTGAGTAATTGAAACAAAGGCTCACCACGGCACATATTATTGTCACACTCGATTGGTCTCTCCCTTTCGAGCTCATGTGTGACACCAGTGGTGTATCCATTGGAGCAATGCTTGGCCAACATCACAACAAGGTTCTCCACCCGGTCTATTATGCAAGCAAGACACTCAATGGAGCGCAAATGAATTACACAGTGACTGCGCAAGAACTTCTTGCCATTGTTTATGGCTTTGAGAAGTTCCGGGCTTAATTGTTGGGATCTAAGGTGATAGTGTACACATATCATGTTGCTCTTCGCTATCTTATAGCAAAGAAGTATGCAAAGCCTCGGTTGATTCGATGGGTCTTGTTGTTGTAAAAATTTGACTTCGAGGTCAAGGATCGTAAGGGAACTCAAAATTAAGTAGCGGATCATTTATCAAGGCTTGAAGAGGCAGGGAGGCCAAAGGGAGATCTTGAGATCAACGATGCATTCCAGGATGAACACATATTGGAAATTTCTAGCACTTTTGCTCCTTGGCATGCCGATATTGCCAACTACTTGGTTAGTGACCTTATTCCGGATGGATTGGAATCCTATCAAAAGAAGAAGTTTTTGACAGATTGTTGCCAATACTATTGGGAAGAACCATTCTTGTTCCGTGTTTGTGCTGACAACATCATCAGAAGGTGTGTTCCAGAAAAAGAGATTATGCCAATTCTAAAGGCATGCCACGACTCACCGGTAGGGGTTCATCATGGGGGAAATCGAACAGCGGCTAAGGTACTTGAATATGGTTACTATTGGCCGCCAATCTATCATGATGCCAATCAAATGGTCAAGGCTTGTGACCAATGCCAAAGGCAAGGATCAATCTCCAAGTGGCATGAAATGCCAATGCACTTTGTGATGGAGATAGAAATCTTCGACGTGTGGGGAATTGATTTTATGGGTTCCTTTGTGAGCTCTTGTAGGATGAAATATATCTTGGTAGCTATGGACTACGTTTCCAAATGGGTTGAAGCAATTGCCTTACCAAACAACGAGGCAAGAAGTGTGACCACATTCTTGAAGAAAAACATATTCACTCGGCTTGGCACTCCTAGGGCCATTCTTAGTGATGGTGGGTCTCATTTCTGTAACAAGGCTTTCACGGGGCTACTAGAGAAGTATGGAATCAAGAACAAGGTGGCCACACCTTATCATCCCCAATCTAGTGGTCAAGTTGAAGTTTCCAACCGAGAGATAAAGAGCATTCTAGCAAAGATCGTCAATGCAAATAGGACCGATTGGTCAAGAAAGCTAGATGACGCGTTATGGGCATACCGCATGGCATACAAAATTCCTATTGGCACTTCTCCTTATCGGTTATCTTCGGCAAAGCTTATCATCTACCCGTAGAACTGGAACACAAAGCCATGTGGGCTCTGAAGAGGTTGAACTTGGAGTGGGTTGAAGCTGCGAATTTGAGGTTAACACAACTCAATGAAATGGAGGAATTCTATTTCCATGCATATGAAAGTGCAGTTGTGTATAAAGAAAGGATAAAGTTCATCCATGACAAAAAGATTTTAAAGAGGGAGTTCAAGTTGGGTGACTTGGTTTTGCTCTTTAACTCAAGGCTCAAATTGTTTCCGGGCAAGCTCAAATCAAAATGGTCCGGTCCGTTCAAAGTGGTAAATGTCTCTCTTTTTGGAGCTATGGAACTAGAATCGGAGGATGGGATCCGAACCTTCAAATTGAATGGCCAGCGAGTCAAGCACTACTTGGGCACAGATGGAGAAAAACATTTAGTGGAGCAGCTGGCTCTCAAAGATGGTCCGTGCCCGATCAATGAGTGAATCCAAAAGAACGCCAACTTCGTCATGCAGCGACGTTAAATCAAGCGCTTCATGGGAGGCAACCCATGTGTGGTAACACCCTTTTTGGTCTTTGAGTTTTTAATTCTTTGTTAGATAAATTTAATTGAGCAATTTAAAGTGTGTGTTAGAGTGCAGGGGATTCAAAAGATCATGACACGGGGTAAGATTGCATGAAAAAGGGAAGAAAAAATCACCTTGGGTAGTTTGCTACACATATGCGGTCGTATTTTCACTATGCAGACCGTATTCTGGTCGCAAAACAACACAGTGTGTTTGGTTAATTTGGTGGTAAATATGCGACGAGTTGGTGCACTTTGCGGACCGCATTTTCACTTTGCGATCGCATAGTGCACCGCATTTTTGGCCCTTCAGCAAGTCACTTGAATCCACCACATAAAACTTATGCGGTCGCATAGTGTGTTATGCGGTGACTTACCCACCGCAAATCAGTCAGGTATATCTTCGCATCCCTTCAGCTCTCGCACATTCAAAACAAAACAAAAAGAAATATAGAAACAAAGAACGAAACAAGGGCAAAACGGCTAGTGTCATCTAACAAAGGACGAAAACACTTGAGAATTCATCTCATTAGTATTCTTATTCATCTTCACTGGTATGTTTCCTTGCCCCGATTTTTATTTTTCAATTTCGCCTTTGTTTCCCCTGTGTCTCTTTTCTATTTTCTTCCTTTATCTTGATTGTGTTTTGTAAGTAAATGTCTGCCCATATTGTGATAGTCTTTTGGGTAGGAAACACATTTGGGGTGTTGGGTAGTAAGAATTAGGACCGCCATTGTTGAGGGTAGAATTAACTCTTGGGGACGATGGAGTTTGCGGTTCGCATAATCGAAATGCGGTCTGCATTTCTGCCGCATAATTAAACCCTAGTTGGCTAAGGAAGATGATCAAATGCGGCAACATTTGCGATCACATAATTGATATGCGGACCGCAAAGTCACCGAAGACTGAAACAGAATGCCCAGTTAAAACCTTGCTTTTTGCGGCTATTTTTGCGATCATTTCCAACTTTGCGGTGGAATTTGCGATCGCATTTTGTGATTTGGTTTTTGGGAGCAAATCAATTCTGTGATGGTTATGCGGTCCACATAGTGGTTATGCGATCGCATAACCTATCGCAGACTGAGATCCAGAAGTGACCTATCAAGTTTGTGACAAGTTTACGGTCCACATAGTGGTTATGTGACCGCATAACCTATCGCATTTTCAACTTTTTCTTAAATTTTTCTGTTTTCTTTCCACTGTTGCCTACCATGTTGCTCACATTTCACTTTTGTGCAAATATGGGTCCCAGGAAACATCTAGCCTTTGCCTAGAAAAGGGCCTCCTCCAGTCGTCAAACTCACCAAGCAAAACGACCGCGATCAGACCCTGCTGCTACACTTCCATCCCAGTCTGATGAGGAGGAGATCTTTCCCTCAGTTTACCTACAAGTTGAGGCAAGAAGGAAACACGGAGATGACTTCCAACTCCAATTTGGGGTCGATGGGTCCAGGGAACTGTATAGAGAAGGGCTCACCAAACAGAAAATCCTGGCCGAAAAGCAATTGAGTTTGAACGGGCTACAAGAGTAGTACCCCCACATATGGGAGAACATCAAAGCAAGACAATGGGAGTGCTTCACTGAACCGCTTGTTGAATATAATGAGACTCTTGTCCATGAGTTCTATGCATCATATGGAGCCTCCAAGATGGCGCACCACAAATGCAACAGGATTTTTGTTGACACCGTACTGGTTCGGGGGAAGAGTGTGTTCTACAGCAGTGAGACAATTAATGAGTTGTACTTCCCTGGCTGGAGATCAGGCGCAGCTGAGTATGCTGCCAATGGGAAAATAGGGAAAATGAGCGTAGTTGATTGCTTTGGTAATAGCAAAGGGTACCCCTGCTTGGATCAACCCTGTGCATAAAATTTACAAGGAGGATCTCACACGAGAGGGTCGATTTTGGCTCAGCTTTGTTACCTCTCGACTGATACCGTCCACGAACGAGACTGACATAGGCATTGAGAAAGCTCTTCTCCTTGCATATATTATGGCGAGTATTAAGATTGACGTGGGAGCTCTTATATTCCAAGAGATAGGGATCTGGGAAAAGCAGCACGCCACCTCGCTTCCATTTCCCTGTTTGATCACAGCCCTCTGCAAAGCTGTCCAGGTCCCTACCATGCCACACACTGACATGATAAGGAAGGAGACGAGGGACATTGATATCATGTGGATTAGTGATATTGTTGCTGCCCCCAGAGGTTCAGACTCAGGGCCCAGTTGATATAGAGCCTTCAGACTCCTAGACTCCTGTGACCCCTCAGGTTCCAGTTGCATCCACTTCTACTTCACAGCCCGCCTCTAAGTTCATCACTACTCAGCCTTCTGCTGCACCACCAACGATCTCGAGGCTTGGTCTTATAGCTCAGCATGCCAATGATAAGGTAGACCAGCCTCTGAAGAATTTGCCCAAACTCATCAAACAAGCTTTGACGCCTATTCAGTCCTCACTAACCGCATTCCAACAACAACAAACGACTTATAGGGATTGCCTGCAACAACTTAAGTTGAGGGTTGAGAAGATAGAGCGGGGTGAGGTTAGTGACCTTCCTAGGCTCCAGGAGGAAGTTTCCACTATGAATACCGAGCTCCACAAGATGTAGACTTTGGAGTTCGATCTATCATCCTTCCTACCCAAGGAAGGTGAGCAGGGTACAGACACAGCAGCACCAGGATTGGACCTTGACTTCTCTACTCTGATGACGGACATTGCACCTCCGACTGTCGGGGCTTCTTAGCCTCCAGCTCCCCTTGCACATATTGAGATTCATTATGAGAAGGATTCCGGACATTATTCAGAGTTCGAGGGTGCGTAGGCAGACGAGGGAGAGGATAAGGAGGATTCATGGCCCACGGAGGATGATGGCCCTCAGGAGAAGGGCAAGCAGATTGTTGCTCCTACAGTTGTGGACGAGGAGCAAGCAGAAATTCAGATGGCAATCAAATATTCTCTAGTAGATATGGCTGCCCCTGTAGATCCATCGGCCACTCAGCCATCAGTGGGTGAGGCTAGCAGCTCACAGGCCCCAGCTCCAGTATTGGGCCAGCCAGAGATCCCTCCTCCATCAGTGGAAGTCACTCCTTAGGCCGAGATCTCATCGGTCCCAACTTCAGCATTAGAGGGTGACCCCACCATCACTCAGCCGGCTTCCGACTCCCATAGCGCTTAGTGCGCCTCAGGGAGCCCCTAAACTTTATTCTATATTCTTATGCATTGCAGTCTACGCATGTTTTTTAGTTGGGGGTGGTAGGTAGCCTTGGTATATATTTTTGTGACATTGGCAACTGTTGAACATGTTTTATGCTTTTGTGCTACCAGCAACCTTATGTACTCATTTGTATTTCGTGATTCTGTATATATTGGTGTTTTGTGATTTCCGTACATAAGTTGTGTTATCCTTGTATATAAAAAAAACAAGTAGATAGTTGTCCATCTTTAGCAATTAGCAATTTCCCTTGGTTTTTCTTCGCCGGGTTCTTTTCCAAGAGTGTAATAGTAGAACCGGGATAGTAAAATGAAGCATGTTGACCGGTTTAGTGTACTTGTTTAATTTCAAGCATGTGTGTGTGTATATAGCATATACCCTTCCATTAATAAAAAAACAAAAAGAGATATCAATTGTGTGAACTTGAGGCTCGCTCTGTGACTCTATGTCTATCTAGAATTATACATGCAAATATGATGAAAGCTTTGAGTTGCCAAGTGTTGACTCGAGGGTTTCAAACTATGTAAGCCAAACAGTTCGTGTGCCATGTGTGTGAGTTCTTTTTGTAAATAATTCTTGTGTTTACTTCTGCCATCTAGAACTTGCCCGGTTGGTTTTTCAATGCTTTTAATAATTACATTTGGTTGGAGAAATGATCTTAGGCAGTCTTTGTGATTTTTGGAAAATCAGTTAGCCTTTGAAGCCACCAATTGTACAGATAGTATCACTAGTCACCCCATTTGAGCCTTTAACCTTTTCTTTGGCTACATCATTACATACCTTTCCTTTTTTATGAAATAATTCCCTATTTTGAACTCGTCCTTCCTTGACCATTGAGAATGAGGCTAAAAGTCTAAGTTGGGGGTGTGTGTCAAGCCGAAAATTGGCAAGGTTGTGCAATGAGCGTAGGAAAGTGTACCTCAAAATGTGAAACTACTCAAGCTCCAAAAGCAAGTTAAAAAAAAAAAGTATAAGAGTTGTGAGTGTTTATACATAAGGAGCCTTGAAGAGAATAAAAGAGGTAGTTGAGGTGGCTAAATGGTGGAAAGGTTGATGCAAATGAAGGCTTTGTGGTTTGAAAAGAAGCAAAGAGCACAAGAAAGAAAAATGTGATTAATGTTCAAGGAGGGTATAGTCACTTGTACCCAAATGCTTATCCGACCCTTCCCTAAACCTACATTACAAGCTTAAAAAGTCCTTATGGGATTGCCAACCGAGCGTTCTTAGAATAAAGCGATGAATTAAAATAAGGGCAAGCCTATGGTATGGTATGTTGTAACACTTGAAACTCTTTTTGAGGGTGAGTGTATTTGTGAATTCGTCCCTTTTGTTGGCAGTGTAAATAGTGTGATTTTGGGACTTTCTTTCTAGTGAGGGCACATAAATTGTGAGGTTAGACAAAAGTTGAGTTTTCGAGTCAAATGCAAGTGCACTCAGCTGAGGGTAGCATTTTGTCACATTGTTTGAGGCTTAAAGTTTCACAAGTTGATTAGTTTTCCTTGTATATATTGATGGTTCAGGAAGGGTAAAACAATCGAAGATGCATGCTTGTAGTACTAACAACAAACACCGTCCATGATCACTATTGTTTCATATCTTATAGATGTAGTCTAGAATAGAATAGTGTTGTCTTAGTTGCTTGAGGACAAGCAAGAGTTTAAGTTGGGGGTGTTGATGTGCCAGAGAATTTCGGTACATTTGATACTAATTGCTTAGATTTTAGCTTGTTTTAGATGTAATTTCCTTTTATACTTATGTAATTTTAGTGTTTTTTGCAGTGTATGAGGTTTAAGGACTTAAGAGCATGGAAAGGAATTCAAAAAGCCACAAAAATACAAGAAAAGAGCAAAAAGGCATCACAAATGTGGATATGCTATTACAAATCCAACTTGCGAGCCGCATATTGCACAATGAAATCGCAAACCACAACAGTTTTCTGGGCAAAGTTCAACGCCAGAAATGTGGTCCAGTCTGCGATCGCATAATCTGTTTGCGAACCGTAGAATGGACCGCAAACTAAACATGAAGGTTGCTGAAGGAAGAAAATGCGTCGCAAACTGCGATCGCATTTCTACAATGCGGACCGCACACCATGAATGCGGTGAAGACCTGGAAACTAGGGTTAAAATATGCGATGGCCATGTCAAGAATGCGGATCGCATGTCTGCTATGCGACAGATATACGGTCGCATATTTAACCGGAAAGGGTATTTTTGTCCAATTTTTGTCCAGAATTTTGACCCACTATAAATAGATTTATTGGGGTTTTGTGGGGGTAAATGGTCTGATTTTGGAAGCTACAATACAAGGCTTTAATATTCCTCTTTTTTGGAAACTATTGGCTCAAGAATCTTTCACTTTGTAAGCTTTATGGCATTAAATATTCTCTTCCTTTTGTATTTTAGTATGTGTAGCTAACTCTAAATACTAGAGTTGTGGACCTTAAATGGGTGTTATATTAATGGGTGTTTAACATTGAATATATGTATAATGGTTTGTTGATATTTATTTACTTTTCATTCTTCATTTATTGTTGGTGGTTGCAAACATTAACAAGTGCTATTAAATTCTTACTTTGCTTGGGAAAGTGGGTTGGAATTTGGTAGAAGTAAATATCAAAGACTCAAGGCTTTAAACCTTGTTTAATAGAATCGCTTAGGGATAATTGGGTTTTATTTGGGATATATTAATTACTCTTAATTGCAACTCTTTATATTTGGAAAAAGTATAAAGAGGAAATACTACCCAACTATTGGAAGATATTGGGTAGTCATTTAGAAATCATTTGCATATCAAAAGAACCTTCCATTAGAAATATATCATATTAACACCGATCGCATTACACTTCATTAATGGAGACACAACCTTGGTTTCTTTAATCGAACTATTTACATTCTAAATATCACAATTAATTATTTCTTCAAACCAAACTCAATTCATACTTTTGTTACCATTAACCGGATAGAAATAACGACTTTAGTCAAGTAACATACTATTTGAGTAACTTTTTCACACCTATTCCCTGTGGGATTCGACCCCAACCTCGTTGGGTTATTATATTTGACACTGACCGCCTTACACTATTTATTAAAGTATAATTTGAGCGTATCCGAGGGCGGACGATGTGGACCAGATTCGTGTTGGGGAGACCCTCGAAGAGGGTTTGGACACAGTCCCCGAGCCTCATGTCGGACATGGTGCAGTCCGTGTCGGCCACTCCTCGGCTGGCGAGCTTGGAGAGCCTAAATTCAAAATTGTTCGGGGTCGAGAAGAGACCCTTATAGAAATTGATACTGTGGGAGGCTTTGAATCGGGCCCTTCATGTTCTCTGGGGGAAATAAGGGATGCCCAGAACCAGGGTGCTGCCGATGCAAGGACCTCTCTGGGAGAGGATGAAACATTCAAGGCCTACTTCCTCAGTGTCGATGAGGACACAGATCTCGACACCCCTCGTTGCTCTCAAAGAGGCTGAAAGGCTTCAGAAGCAGGTAATTTTCTTGACATACCATTTGTGCTTCAAACTTTTGCCCCTGCCTTTATAACTCCTTTGTTGTAAGCCAAGAAAATGTATGACCATGCCTTTTCAAAGCTTAAAGATAAGCTCTCGTGTTGTGAGGAGGAGCTCAAGTAGCTCCCCTCGAAGCTGAATGAGTTGAAGGCTTCCTCTGCCCGAAAAGGAAGAGGAGTTAAATGAGCTTCGGGCAAGTTTGGAGGGAGTCCACTAGGAATAGACCAGCTTTGCTGAGCAGGTAGCACGACATTCTCGTGTTCATCTCTTTATTCTTGCAACTTGATTCTCACTATTTTGTTTTACCTTTGTAGATTGGGCAAAAGGATTCCCTGGTGGGGCAACTTCAGGAAGAGGTTGCATCCAAGGACGCGGAGATCCTCTATCTGAAGAGGCAGAATGAAGACGTGGACTCAGAGAGAAATCTTTTATGTGGAGAGCTGGCCTCGATCAAGGGTCTTCTTCAAAGTGCCTAGGAGGAGGTCACTGCATTATCTGTGGCCAAGGATGAGGCCGATTAAGATGTGTCCTCATATAAGAGAGATGCCGCCACTGCAAATGATCGAGCTGTGGAGATATCCGAGAAGGCCGAGCAGAAGCTGGCTCGGACCGTTGCTTACGCTCGCCTACAAGCTAGAAGGCAGGCCTTCGAAGAAGCAAGCACCGAAGGCGTCGATCTCTCTGCTGAGATCGAGAAAGCCAAAACTTTGGAGGAAGAATCAGCACCTTCAACTACTTCAGATGAGGATTCTAGAAGTGACTCAGATGGTAGTGAGGGTGAGTAATAGTCTCGCGTCGTCCTCTCTGCTTCTTCTTCTCTTCCTTTTGTGTATGGGCTCCTCGGGGGAGTTTTGTAAGGATAAATTCTGTAAATATATTTTTGGAAATGCAAAGAGATTTCTTTGCCTCATGTCTTCAAATTTTATTTTCAAGTGCTAATGCAAATTTAATCTTTGAATTTCGACATCGGCTCTTTGGGGCCCATACTTGGAGTAACCAAGATCCTCGAGATCGGGTACCATCTCGAGGCTAGATTGATAGCTCTTTTTTAGAGCCCATTTGTAGTGACAGAGATCCTCGAGATCGGGCACCATCTAGAGGCCAGAGTGATATCGATGGCTCCTTAGAGACCATAGTTATAGTAATAGAGATCCTCGAGATCGGGCACCATCTGGAGGCTAGATCGATATGGGAATTTTGGACCCTCGAACGATGTGTGATGGCATCATTCATATGACATGGTCATGAAGTGACCGAGGTGGTCCCACCAATACACTTCCCTAAAAGGGATAATGGCCTAGTCAGAATTAATTGGCCTTTAGAGTGGGTGAATAATTGCCGCTTGCTCTATATATGAGCTTGCTTTCCTCTCATTTGAGGACTTTGTTATTTTGATCAACTATCCTTCTTGTGGAGCTTTTCTTCCTTGCGCTAGTTCTTTCACTATTTTAATTCGAAGCTTTCACGTAAGTTTTCATTTCCCTTTCCTCGTTTCACTATAGTTATGGCTTCTACACCAAAATTCGTTCACCAAGAAGAGGAGAGTTCCGCCTCTATTTCCCGCTCGATCGGTGGTACACCACCAG
The DNA here is from genome assembly GCF_000393655.2 of Nicotiana sylvestris. Lineage (NCBI taxonomy): Eukaryota > Viridiplantae > Streptophyta > Magnoliopsida > Solanales > Solanaceae > Nicotiana > Nicotiana sylvestris. The sequence goes on from NC_091065.1 coordinate 54,351,044, forward strand.
CGTCCGGTGAACTAACCTCGAGATGCTTTGTCTCGAGGAGGGACTCTACATTAGAGAGACCGTCCAATGTTCAGGGCCATCGGGAGCACGTATCGAGGTTTATCTCATCAATAGGAGAGGAACACCTCGAGGTAGTTAGGTAAGACTACGGATGGGGAGAAAAGGTGGTACTGCAGGTACCTTCCATGGAAGAGAGCATCATGGCTCATGTAGAGGGGTTTTTGAATGTATACACGTACCCCTTTACACTAGGGCCTCTCGATAAAGTTGCGCTCAAGTTTTGCAGAAGATATCGGGTTACCCTGGCACATGTTCATCCGTCGTTTTGGAGGATATGTTGATGATAAGGTACTTTGCAGATAAAGCCAAGCTCGAGTTCACCCTCAGCCATCTTATTAGATCGTACCGTCCCTTGCATTATCGAGGCCTGATTACCCTACACCGTCGATCCACTTGGCCTTTTGTTGCCAGCAATGAAGAAGACAGGGATCGAGGGTGGATGAGTCGATTTGTCTGAGTGTGGACTATCGATATTATCCCTGCAGAGTTCCTTCCATTTCCTGAGAAATGGAATTTCACATGTAAGTGGTACACTTGTGCTTTTATCATTTTGTTTGTTGTGGAGGCAGACTCTGTAAAGATGTTTTCCTCCCTTCTCTATAGCAATCCCGTGGCTGCCATACGAGGTCCCCGACCTAGCGGATTGGATCGGAAATTGGAAGCTTACTCGATTTACGATGAGCATAAGTGGCGAGATCTGTCCAAAGGCATATGGGAGGCCAAACACCACGGTACGTGCTGTGTGGTTTATTTCCTTTGAAAGGTACTTTTTTTATATGTATTAACTCCATCACCGCAGGCATTGGAGAATTTTTTGAGATGAGATCGTGCCCCCTCAAAGATGAGGAAGGATCACCAGCTTCAAAGCCGAAGAAAGATAACAAAAGGAAGGAATCCTCGAAGGATAAGGGCGCTCATAGCGAGGCAAGCCCTGTTCGGAGGTCCAAAGAAGATGTATCAGCTGAGCCTGCGGTACATGAGGCTTCTAGAATCGGAACAATGGTTCCTCCCTTGTCTCTTTCTTCTTCTCCCGTCGAAGGTACTTCGAGGGATTAAGATTTTCTGCTACCACCTTCTTCTCCCGTCGAAGGTACTTTGAGGGATAAAGATTTTCCGCCGCCATCTTCTTCTCCCCGTCGAAAGTTCTTTGAGGGATAAAGATTTTTTGTCGCCGCATAAATCAAGCGGGGTCTCAACGATCATATCCCCACCGAGTGCGGTTCGACTGGGGCCAATGAGACCAGGCCAGTAGATGCACAATCAACCTTTGAGAAGGCTCAGCAGCTCTGTTCTATGGTGAGTTTTGATTGATTTTGTTGGATTTTTGGTTTTACATTTTCATTTACTCACTGGGATTCTTTTTCATAGGCCTTTGAAAAGCTCAAGTCCGAGTTGCTCAAATGTGAAGCCAAGTTGAGGAAAGCCTTGGACGGGGAGAAATCCCTCTGGCTTCTTTGTGATAAAAGGGGAAAGGAATTGAGTCACCTTCGGTACTAGGCGAATCAAAGCCTAAACTATGAAAGCCGCCTCGAGAAACAGGTAACCTTTGCTCCGAGGGAATGCATGTTTCTTCTTCTATCCTCAGAGATTAATATTTTGATACTTCAGTTGTAGAGAAAGACGGAGGACCTGGAATGCCTTTGGGGCGAGGTTGGCCAGGCCAAGTGTGAGTGTAATGAGCTAAAGGCTCAGATAGATGCCCATATTGCGGCCAAGAAGAATGCTTTGGCCAAGGCTTCTTCCCTCAGGGTGCAACTCCGGAATGCTCGTGAAAACAGCACGGTCCAGACGAGCAGGATTGCAAGGCTCGAGTCTGACCTTTTGAAGATGAAGGCCGAGGTTGGGGATGCCCGGGTTGAAGCTGAAGAGATTCGAGCTAAGGTTTATAAGAAAGTGGCCGTCTATTTAAAAGATGATGCCACGCTTGAGCTGAGTTGAGAGGAGCTTCTAATCGGGAGAGCAGAAGCAACGAGTATGCCCGGTGCAAATCTCGGAGGGAAACCCTCGAGGAAATCCATGCTATGGGCTTCGATCTCTCAGAAGAGATTGAGAAGGCCAAGGTGGATGAATACGACGCTAGTTCTGATGCCGAAGATAATGAGGGAGAGGCCGACGGGGCCGCAATCCCCGAAGGGAAAGTAGAATAGGCTATTCTTTTTTGATTCTATGTATAGGGCTCTCAGAGATCATTGCAAATGTAGCCTTGCATTATTTCATATATACATATATAAAGAAACCTTTCGGTTTTCTCCTTCCATGAATTTATATTTTCTTGTGTATGTCTTTATTTGTCTTGAGTTTTGACATTTGTCAATGATTAGCCAGATGAATTGGCCTTCGAGTAAAAACCCTTAGGTTTACAAATCGGCCCTGAGGCTTGTTAGGCTGGCCCATAGGCTTTTGCACATTTGGTCGGTACGACCTCTAATCTAAGCTGGCGACAATGGCTCTTACGCATTGGGTCTGTACGACCTTTTGATTTAAGTTGGCGGCAGTGGCTCTTACGCATTAGTTCGGTACGATCTTTTAATTTAAGCTGGTGATAGTGGCTCTTACGCATTGGCTCGATACGACCTTTTAATTTAAGCTGGCGTTAGTGGCTCTTACGCATTGGGTCAGTACGACCTTTTAATTTAAGCTGGCGATAGTGGATCTTATGTGTAGAGTCGGCATGACCTCTAGTATAGGCTTTATTTTTCCCTCGTTGAAGTTTTTATGTTTGTCCAGCTCTTCGACGGTTCGATATGAACCTCGATTATGAGCCGTTATATGACGATAGATGAGCAACTCAGGAGGTTTTGCTCGATGGATGAATTGTTTTGAAGCCTTTTTTTGTTTGGAGCTGATATGATCGAAGCTCTTCTGCTTATGCTGAGGGTAGCCTAGTTAACCAGTTCTTTTCAAAGTATTTCGGAGTAATTGAAGGCTTGTGATTTCATGGCGACGGTCGGGCGTCCCCGAGTCGCGTTAGTTTGGCCGGAGCCTTGTTACCGGAGTCATTGTGTTTGGTCGTAGCCTTTTAGTCCCTGAGTGAGGTAGCCTCGGCGTCTATATCAAGGGTATGCCTTTTTAGGGGTCTTACAAGTTTGAATATATAGCCTTGACTTTAAGATTGGGATTATGCCTTTTGTAAGGTCTTACAATTTTGAACATGCCTTACTTGAGGTCTTACAGATAGGTTACTTGGTACAAGTATAAATCATGCCTGGCTTGAGGTCTTACAGATTTGGGCATACCCGAAGGTCTTATAGCATTGAAGATGCCTCATAGAGGGCTTACATTGTTGATAATGCCTCATGGAGGTCTAACAATGTTGGGCATCGCCATATGGAGGGCTTTTGAGCTCGAGGTTGCCCGCTCGGGGTCTTATGGGCTCGAGTTTTTGATAACTGGGGTGACAGTCCCCGAGACATTGAAAGTTTTTGGCTCTGGAGTCGTTCTTTGAAAGCTTGATGTTGTCTCATTGAGGGCTTACGAGCTCGAAGCTTCCGGCCCGGAGGTCTTACGGATTCGAGTTTTTTTTATGTCAGTTTCTGAGTTTTTGGGAAATTTTTGGCCCTTGGGCCATTGCTTGTAGAAATGGAAAACTTCTTTGAAGCTTAAAAAAGATATTCCTTTGATCACTTGGTACAAGTATACATGTTTTCGTCGTCGAAGGTTCGATTATTCTATGCGGACACGGTTCATTTGACCGTTTGGCCCGATACATCATTTGTCTATCGAGGCCCTCTTTTGCTTATCTTGATTTCACCGGGGAGGTGATCTCCCCGGGGGATGCCCCCCCCAGTATTCGAGGTTGATTGAAGAGGAGCCTTGAATACTCGTTAAGTTCTCCTTAGGTAGAATGTAGATGTTGCCTCGTTAAAAACCTTGCCGGTAAAACCCTTTTTGGGATAAAATCCGATTGAAGAAAAAGAGTGCAACGCATGCTTTAAAACCCAAGGCATTCAAGCTGGAAGGTGCTTCGATTTTTTCAACCAGACACCTGCATATAGATTAGTGTAAGGCGTAAATAAAAAGGGAGATGGTTATACCTTAGCAGTTATGTCACTTCGACCCTCGATATTCTTCAACTACTTGCTCCGGGGACGTGGTACGGTCCTTTGCTCATTCGCTCGGGTGCAACCGAGAGTATATCTTGCGATTTCTACTTCGTTGTTTGTTTATCTTTTGGCTCTTTCGATGTCGAAGGGATCGATGTTGGTGCTACGTCATGCACCGCGAACATCTCTCTTGCTACATGCTGCTCTCCGTATACTTTTTTATTTCATCCTTTGTTGGAAATTTCATCATTTGATGAAGGGTTGATGGCACTGCTCTTATGCAGTGTATCCATGGCCTTCTGAGCAAGCATTGTACCTCATGTCTCCTTTGATGACATGAAACTTGGTATTTTGGGTTGTGCCCATCACATTGATTGGGAGGGTGATTTCTCCTTTCATTGTCTCGCTTTCCATGTTGAATCCGTTGAGGACTCGAGAGGCGGGCATGATCCGGTCGAGCAGTCCGAGCTGCTCCACCACCCTCGACTTGATAATGTTGGCCGAGCTACCTGGATCCACAAGTACACATTTAATTTAAAATGTATTCACAAGAAAAGAAATTACCAATGCGTCGTTATGAGGCTGAGACAGGGTCTCGATGTCCTCGTTGCTAAATGTGAGAGCGTCCTGGGGTATGTAACCTCGAGTCCGCTTTTCCCTGGTGAGGATATTTTTGTTTGTTAGACAATGGGTTCATGTGGGATGTCGATTTCTCCAACGATCATGTGGATGACATGTTGTGGCTCTTTTGTTTTATTTTTTCTGTTCGCCTCTCTTTCCCGAAATTGATTTTTGGATCAGTCGTTGAGGAACTCTCGGAGGTGCCCTTTGTTGATTAGTCTAGCTACTTCTTCTCAGAGGTGTCTGCAGTCTTCGGTCCTATGATCGTGTGTGCCGTAAAATTCGCACACACCAGGTTAGGGTTCCTTTGCGACGGATCTTAAAGTACGGGCCTTGGCCACCTGGTGTCTTTGATTTTACCTATGGCCGATACGATGTCCGACACATCAACGTTGAAATTGTACTTAGAAAATTGGGGCGCTTCCACCAGTCCTACATTCCTGTCGAAACCGACTCTGCTCACGAGTCCCCGAGGATTCTGACCTCGGTCTGTCCTTCGGTTGTTTCGGGGTATACTACGCCTTGAGGCGTTTCGTCGATATTCAAGGTAGGCTGCTACCTTTCCTTGTTTGGTTTTAGCTCCTTTGCCAGGAGCCTGCTATGATATACTGAGCCCGAGGGGCTCCTAGTTGGTTGTCCTCGACCCTAATCTTTGATTGATACCGGTTGTGGACATCTGCCCAAGTCACGGCAAGATATTCAACCAAGTTCTACTTTAACTGCTTCGAAGTTATCGAACTTCCTTCGTTCAAATCTTGGGTGAAGGCCTGCACTGCCCAGTCATCGGAGACCGACAGTAATTTCATTTGCTCCATTTGAAAGCAAGATACAAACTCCCGTAGCATCTCGTTTTCTCTCTGTTTGATTTTGAAGATGTCGGATTTTCTTGTAGCAACCTTGATGGCACCGGCATGTGCCTTTATGAAGAATCTGCCAGCATGGCAAATGAGTCTATTGAATTCAGGGATAGGTTGTGATACCACATCATGGCCCCTTTTGAAAGTGTTTCTCCGAATTTTTTCAACAGGACGGATTCAATCTCGTCGTCCAATAAGAGATGTTGAAATTGCATTTTGAAATCGACTGCTTACGAGTCAAAACTCAATCCAAGTAGGGACAAGCACTAAATCATTACAAAGGCCAGAAAACAGTTCCAAATAGTAATGCTACAGTGCCCAAACAGTGAATGAAACAGTAGATCCCGCTACTGTTCATCGCGGAAAAAACTGGCGATCTGAGCTCAATAGCCATAATGGTCGGCGACCAGCCTTCATCTATGGCTGGTCAGCCATCAACAATCTTTGATCCATCAAATCCAGCAACAAATAACAACAACCAACCATTAGATTATAGCAGATTGTCGAAACCATCAACAATCAACAACCAGATGAACGAGAAAGCTGCATCAGTTGAGCCAATTCCTTTCAAACCAGCTACTTTCTTACATGGACAACCTTTTGTCAAGTTTACAGAATCAGAGGTGGATAGAATGAATATTATTGAAGATCTACAGTATGCTGTGCTAGGTAAGTTCTCTTACGGATGGCCAGATCTCCAAGAATTGCGTCGATTAATCCCTGTACAATGTGGTATTAAAGGTGATTGTAATATCAAATTTTTGAGAGACAAACATGTACTGATTCGTCTAACTTTGAGGGAGGATTTTCAGAAAATCACGTCAAAAAGCACCTACTATATTAAGGCAAAAGATGGTTATGAATACCAAATGAGACAGCTCATTTATGATAAAAATTTCAAAATTGGAGAAGAAACACCTATGGCGATGGCATGGATTTCATTTCCACATTTACTGCCCACGTACTTTGTGAAAGAATGTTTGTTTTCTCTAGCCTCTGCTGTTGGAAAACCACAACAATTGGATTTGGCAACCATAAACAAAACAAGGCCTAGTTGTGCTAGAGTGAAGGTACTTGTTGACCTACAAGCAGATTTGCCGAAGAGAGTGCGTATGGACATCGAGAATGAGGCTACTGGAGTTGCGAGAACTGAATGGGTGAAAATCCAATATGAGTTCATGCCAAAATATTGCAAGGAATGCAAATTGCAGGCCCATGATATGATAGAGTGCTGGAGGCTATATCCAAATTTAATGGAACACAAATCAGACGAGAAACAGGGTACTGATGAAGCTGTGGTTCAAGCCAATAAGGACTTTGTTTCTTAGAAACAGGGTAATTTGGCTACTGTTTCGAACAAAAATGGACCTCTGCTAATTTTGTCAAGTGGTAAAGTTGTGGGTAACGTGAATGGAAATGGAAAGGAACAATGGAAAGAGGTGCGAGATAATCGCACTAATAAGGCTGTTACTCAGAAGAATGATCAAGAAACTACTGGAAAAGAAATAGTCCCAGTTAATCAAGATGAAAGGCGGCAGGTGCAGCTGGGAAACAAATTTGCATTGTTGGAACTTCAGGAAGAGGGACATGAGGATGCTAATATGCTGCAAAGGCAAACTCATATTGATGATATGGCTGGTGTGGATCAGACTAAGGGGGGAGATAAGCTGGATAATAATAAGTTGATGTTAGTTGCAAAAGGTAATGATCGAAGTCCAAGGCCTAGTTCTGTTCGTACTGGTAAAACACTAAATCCAGCAGCTCCAAGGTTCAATCCAACAACTGCTGGGAATGGGATATCACAAGAAGGTAATAAAGGCAGTGTGAGGAATGAGGCAGCTCTACATAAGGAATCCACATCAAAGTGGGTTAACAAGAATTTTGGACAACGTGTTACTACCAATCAATCGTGTCAAGAAATCCCGTCGCAAACAGTTGATACTAATGCAATAGGTGAGCTGAAAAAATCTGATGAGAGAATACAGCAGGGTACTAGAAAAGTATGGTGTGCTCAAACTGAGGAAGAGTCAGATGAAGGAGAGTTTGGGTTTGAAAGTGAAGAAGAAGGTCCAACCGAGGATCAGGAGCAAGATGGACAAGAACAAAGTGTCAATAGAGTTCAAGGGCAGGGGAAGAAGTCAAGGGATACTGGAGATGAACATGACAATGTTGAACATATGGAGGGTGAGGATATATCCAAAACAAGGAAAGAAAGCGATCACCACAACGGTGTGAAGACAAATGGAACAAGGTTGCAAGAATTTACAACATCTAATCCGCCTGGGCAGCAACAGACCATGTCGAGTAGTACAACTGGTACTCTTCCAGTAATAAATCAGACTGGACAACAGCAGCAACAGTTGAATGCAACAGCTAAGCAGCAAATTCAATTTGCGAAAGAACTTCAACAAATTGTTACAACCACTCCAACTATATCTTTGGAGGATAGAAAGCTTCTGGACGCATTGGTAACTTCTAATCCTCTTAATTTGTTAACTCCATCTCAAGTTTACAGCACTAGACAGCCGAGCAAGGTTAGAAATAATGTGCAAAGGGTTCAACAACATCAATACAAGACAGTCATGACAAAGGCACAAGATGCAAATGTACTGATGACTCAAAACACTACCCAAAACTTGCCAAATACAGTAAACTTTAGAAGGGACATTTATGAAGAAGGAGAGGAAGATGAAATATTGCAAGAATGTCGTGGACATGCAGTAATACAAGGTGATTTATCACCAATGCATAGCGGCAAAGGTAAGAAGACTCATACAAGGGAAAATAGTTGGGACGAGAAGGTTAGTGATTTTTTAAATGTTAGGCGACCTCCAATGAGAGTTGCCAAACAAAAGAAGGCTGCCCCAACTACATCAACGAGGTCCAACCGTTCAAAAAAAATGATGATTTTTAAATACATTTTGAACACGGGTGAGGAAAACAACAAAGAATTACAAATTGAAGATTTTACAAGTTTGGAAAAGAAGGGACAAGATTTTAATTCCTACTACATTCTATTTTATCATTTTATAAGTATTATCATTTGTAATATCATCACAGAGTTTGTTATAAACTCTGTGATGATCATTGAATATTTGGTACTCTCCAGTTCTTATTTTTTACATGCTTGTTAGTAGGTGAGGCCTTTTTTTGCCTCAATAGGATTAGTAAGGTAAGGTTTAGCCTGGTTTGTATTATATGGGTAACAATACCGGTGCTATTGTCCCCCCTTATTTCTACTTTTCCTAATTGTTGTATTTTTCTTTTATGTTATTAATAAAAAACTAGCCCTAGGCGCTTGCCTAACGGATTGCCAAAAAAAAATCTCGTCGTCCTTCAAGTCATTTCCCATTACAGCACAAGTGTAAGTAGTGATGTGCTCGTTGGGGTTCGAGGTTCCGTAGTACTTCGGGAGATCGGGCATTCTGAATTTCTTCGGGATGGGCTTTGGAGCAGCACTCGATAGGAATGGCTTTTGTACGAATTTCTTTAAATCTACACCCTTCAGAATTGGAGGTGCACCCGGGATCTGATTGACCCTTGAATTGTAGGTCTCCGCCTTTTTGTCATTGGCTTCTATCTTCCTTTCACCCTACTCAATCCTCTTTGTGAGGTCCTCGAGCAGCTTCATAATAGCGGGGTCGGTTGCTGACCCGTTGTTCCTCGATCTCTCTGATACCTATTCAGCTCGAGGAGCCATTTTCGGCGTTGCTGTGTTTGGAGTTTTTGGTGGCTTTGCAGTTGAGTGATCACCAGCTATTGTACCTGCAACATTTCAAAAATAACATGAAGGCTAACCTATCGCTCCTCTTGATCTGGGGTTCTCTGAGCTTCTTATTGGTCTTCTTGGCGTACACTCTCGTTACTGTAGGAGCTTATATCGACGTGTTGGGCGTTGCGTGCGCCCACACCCGCAGGGATTGGCTCTGTTGCGTCTTCAGGGTTTTGCAGCAGTACGCCGGTGCCTGAAATAGCTACACCATTCTCTTCATGGTCCTCAGGACCGTTGTTTTCATGTGCATTCACTGAGTCAGACATTTTGACCTGAAATCAAAGATTCTTGAACAAGAAAAAGTGTGAAGAGTAACTTGCGTTTTCAGTAAACCAGCACTAAAATAATCACTATTATTTTTAGCCCCGCGGTGGACGCCAAACTGTTTACCTTGAAAATGGCAATTACAATTAGATTTGATTTTATGGTTCTAAAAATACATGATCTATTTTAGTACCAGTTGTTAAGCAATAGATACTAAGTGTGAGCTGAGAAAAAGAGATAAGAGCTTGAAGATAATATGTTATGCAAACCGAATGGCAAGGAATCGGGGCCTCGAGCTAGCCTACGTCGGGCCTCGAGGTCGAGCTATACGCTAGACTAGGGCTGACCGATGAAGGACTAACAGTTCTGAGAGCCTTGATGATGGCTCTTTATGATCAATGATGAACAATAAATGAAGAACAATCATTGAAACGCAATAAATGTAAGCAATAAATCAAAGTAGAGACAATGGAGAATGTTTAAGTTAGAGAGCAGAGAATGTTCTTGTATTGAATATCATGTGTGCGAAAAATGATAAGGGTCCCCTTTATATAGGAGGGGGAATCTCAACATAGTACACATGTATTTATTACAAAGATACGCAGTTGGTACAGCTATTTAATGTCACGATACGGACTTATACTATGTTTGCAGGTGTTGTCAGCTTTGAGTACATTCCTTGGGAACTTCCCGCTTATCCAAGATAGTCATCGATTTACGTTGCCCCGAGGTTGGTCATTGGGAACCCTCGAGGTCGAACCTCTAGTTGTGCCTCGAACCTTCTGAAGACGAGCCGTGAAATGTCATAACGATCATAAAATCGGTCCGATTTTAACTCTCAGATATGTTTCTATGAAATTGGTGGGTCAGAAATGAGAGTCGAAGCTCCCCTTGTATTGAAAGAATAGCCGCCCATATTAACCAATTTCAATCTGCAATTTGCACTATGCAATTTTCAGAGCTAATTGGTTGCCAACTCGAAGACTTGTTTTGCCATCATTTCTCCTTTCTTTTTGTTTCCTTTTTGTTTTATTTTCTACTGGGTATGGACCACATGGTTCAATGGAGCGTTTAAGCCTACGGAACTCTGCCACTTATTCAACTATCATCTAGTCGTCGGCTTATAGTTCCTACGCCACGTTAAGAGGCTCAACATATCCTTATTAGTACAATACAATTAATAAGCTGCATAGAATTTGCCATCGACATGATCTTCTTCTAAATCACTCACAAGATTGATTAGAAATGGTAAAAACATGTAGTTAAGATAATGTCATTTTTTTGTTCAAATAGGCCCAAAGCGATCCAACAGTGAAATAAATGAAATACAAATGCTTTATTCAATCTTAATTAATATGTTTATTTTGTTTAGATTTGTCTGTATGCCTGCGTTTGTATACATCATGATGATCTTCAAGAAAATGGATTAGATTTGTTGAGAATCCATAATATGATCTCTTCTCAATCATTAATACTCAAGGTACAAAACTCCAACATGGCAACAAGTGATATTTCGACTAGTCAATACAGTAAACTAGTTTTGTAACAAGTGATAATCGTTATGCCACGACTCTAAAGGAGGACTATTCACCTAGGCAAGTAGTAGGAAAGGAGGAAACTCTGACTATCACGACTTTTCAACAATTGAAGACTTAGAATATTTGCTTCAACGTTGGTAGGAAACACTAACTAGCACCACTTTTCAACATGCGTTAGTTCCCAATCTCAGTTTAAATACTGCTTCTGAAGTAGTAGGATGGCGAAGTTAAATTAGTTTGAATGAAGAATTAGCAATCATGGCTGAGTTAATGCGCGCAGTCCAGTACGATTCTTATGGAGGCGGGGCTGCTGGCTTGAAGGTATTTGCTCTACATTTCTTTTGAATGGAAACTCCCTGTATATGATTATTATTATTATTATTTTAGACGATGTTGTTCGGTCAACTTGCGCGTACTTTAATTATTTCATCAAAACCTTGCTACCCTACCTCACCATAAGCCCTTTATATTATTTGTAACTCAAGCATAAAAATTTCGATTTCCATTTTATGATGACATGAATAAAGCCTATGTTACACGGACCCCGGAAGGGGTACATATTTGGGTGTGTAAGTATTTGTACAGTGACGAAATATCCAAATTTTGATTGATGCACATGTATTGCCTGTTGCAGCATGTTGAAGTTCCAGTGCCTACTCCAGGCAAGGATGAGGTGTTGCTAAAGTTGGAAGCAACAAGCTTAAATCCATTAGACTTGAGATTTCAGAAAGGTGTGGCTCGTCCTTTTATTCCTCGCAAATTTCCCGTAATACCTGGTAAGTTCAATAATTTATTAATTTATGACATATAATCTCTTCATCAGAATACAAAATGAGGACAATATGCACTTTTAAAACTGACATAATGAAGTGCAGGTACTGATGTAGCAGGGGAGGTTGTACAAGTTGGACCCAATGTTGTAAAATTTAAGGCTGGTGACAAAGTTGTGGCACTTCTTAATACACTTGTAAGTCCGATTCCCATCCCTTTTGAGTGTTTCCCTTGCATTGTTTTTAGTGTTTCTTTTTGCTTTAACATGATGAGTTAAGTGTAAAGAATTATTACACTACACTAGTGCAATTTAACCGGGTATTGCAAGTTATTACACTATTTTTCAGGCTACCATATTATTCTAGGTCAGCTTAATTTGATAGTGAAACATTCTTTAAAATGTCAATGCACAAAACATAAAAAAATTCGTGTGCTTAAAAACAGATTGGAGGCGGATTGGCCGAGTATGCAGTTGCAAAGGAGAGCTTGACTGTTCCAAGGCCAGAAGAGGTATCGGCTGCTGAAGGTGCAGGACTTCCAATTGCTGCTCTTACAGCACACAAGGCCCTTGTTGATGTTGCTGGACTCAAACTAGACGGAAGTGGACCGCGTATGAACATTCTTGTCACGGCTGCCTCGGGTGGTGTTGGACACTATGCTGTTCAATTGGCAAAGCTAGGTAATACTCATGTTACAGGGACATGTGGAGCTCGTAACATTGATTTCGTAAAGAGTTTGGGAGCAGATGACGTTCTTGACTACACGACGCCAGAAGGAGCAGCTCTTAAGAGTCCATCAGGCCACAAATATGATGTAGTGGTTCACTGTGCTAGAGGAATTTCCTGGTCAACATTTGAGCCTAATTTGAGTGACACAGGCAGGGTCATTGATCTGACTCCCGGGCCTAGTTCAATGTGCACCTATGTATTGAAAAAATTGACCTTCTCCAAAAAGCAGTTGCTGCCATTGATTTTGATTCCTAAAGGAGATAAGGAACTGAAGTTGCTTGTCCGGTTGGTAAAGGAAGGGAAGCTTAAGACTGTATTTGACTCCAAGCATCCTCTAAGCAAGGCGCAAGATGCTTGGGCCAAGAGCCTTGATGGACATGCCACGGGGAAGATCATTGTGGAGATATAAAATTATTGTCTTTCAGTCGATCTAAATGTGGCAATATTGGTGTCTCACTGAGCATTCAGAGCATTAAGGATTACGCCAATAGATGTAGATCAATCAATCTGAATCTATTCGAAGTAATCAGCAAGATTGGAAATCGCCTCAATGATTGTGTCTGTAATGTGCCTACCACTTAATGTATTGTAACGTAATTTTTGGTTTTTTTACCTTTACAGCCACTATGTATAAGCATTCTTTCGGGAAGGTAATGCCTTAGACCCTATAGTATAGCTGTAGCCTTTCATTATAAAATGCGGGTGGTTTTAGAGCAATGTGTAAAATGAAATGGCTGATGCCTGATGGTGCAATACCAGAAAAAGTTAAGAAATAACTTCGACAGGCTAAAAATCCAGAAGTAAAACTGGTAGTTTGAGGTTAAAACGAGGTTATCTGAATACGCTTTATACATGAAATTGAACATAGATTAGCATTACCATTAAGAAGAAAAGTTTTCAGTAAATATAAAGCGCACATAATTAAGCTTCAAAGTAAAAGATGATAAATCCAAATGTTGATTGAGGAAATTACTCAAGTTATAGAAAAACCATCCTGTCTAAGCATGAGGTGCACCCAGATCAGTAAAAGAACCCTCTGCAGTAGATGGGGTAAACACAAGTAGATCAAAAGCTTGACATAACTCAGAGTTCCCGCTTTCAAAACAAGTGGAATTAGCCAATCTCCGAGAAGCTTGTCCAAAAAACAAAAGGCTAATCTCCAAGAGGATGAGGTTAAACTCTATTCGAACTGGCATTAAAATTTTGTAGTAATATTCTCAAACCGTTATTGAAATTTTACCATTAAGAGTACATCAAATTATTGTTCAAACTTCTCACTGGTTAAAGTCCAGTCAGCTTTAGTGTGCAATTCTCTGAATAAAAAGCTTTACTTTTCCCTGTTTGAAAGAATGATCAATAATAACACGCGATGTTCTTCCGATCATAACGTTCTCGCTTCGACTCTAGAGAAAGGTGAGTTCCCTAGGAAATGACAATTTTGTTTGAATAGGCCCAAATGGTCCAAGATGAAATACAGCTGCTTTCTTCAATTTTAATATGTTTATTTTGCTTATTACATTTGAATACACAACTTGATCTTCAAGAGAATGGATTCAAACGGTTGACAATCCACTATATGATCTCTTCGCAATCAAGGTACACCATTCCAACAAGGCAACAATTGACTATTTCCATGATTCAAAGCAATTTCAATTTTCGACCTTAGTTTTTTAACTAGTGACAATGGATATGCCAACGACTATATATACACGGTTGACTATATATACACGGAAGGAGGAAACGATGACTAGCACCAATTTTCAAACATTTAAATGCAAAATATTGCTTAATAGTCGTCCTCAATCATTTTAAATACTGCCGCTGAAGAAATAGGACAATGAAGTGAAATTAGTGAATGGTGAAATAGTAACTGGCATGGCAGTGAAGCTAATGCGCACGGTGCAGTACGACTCTTATGGAGGTGGAGCTGTTGGCTTGAAGGTACTTTCTCTCCATTCTTTTGGATGGAAACTCTCTATGTACAATTAAGGATTTATCTCGTATATATTGGCAATAGAGAAAAAAATTTAAGCATATCAGTCTATGTTAAGTAGGTAATATATCTTATTTTCTAGGTTACTAGTCCCACTTCTTATGGACGACTACATGTAGTTCTCTTATAGTATAAATTTTATTCTTTGCACTGTGAGAACAAATTCTATGACCGTTAACTGGAGCATAAGAATTTTAACTTCTATTTTATGCAAGTGTCATGAATAAGGCCTATGTTACATGAAACCGGGAAGGATTACGTATCTGGTGTGTATTAAGTATTTATATAGTAAATGTAATTTTTTGGTGTATCGCGTTAACTCATTCCACAGGGGTGCATCAAGACAAATTATGATCCGTGTAATACAAAGCAAGGTTGCTTCATGTAGCCAAATTACTGATTGATGCACATATATTGCTTGTTGCAGCATGTTGAAGTTCCAGTGCCTACTCCAGACAAAGATGAGGTCTTGTTAAAGTTGGAGGCTACAAGTTTAAATCCTTTAGACTTGAGATTTCAGAACGGTGTCAATCGTCCTTTTGTTACTCGCAAATTTCCTGTTATACCTGGTAATTGCAATAATCTATCACATCTGATCCTTTATTCAGAATCCAAAATTAAGGTCCTAACCCCTTTCTAGCTCATCGTTTATAGTCTTCTACTTTATATTATACACTTTTAATACTGCACTTTTGTGAGGAGCAGGTACTGATGTAGCAGGGGAGGTTGTAGAGGTTGGATCTAGTGTTGTAAAATTCAAGGCTGGTGACAAAGTTGTGGCTATTCTTAATCTTCTTGTAAGTCTAATTACTTTTCGTTTTGACTTGTTTTCATTATGTTAGTTTTGCATATTTATGCACCTGCTAGGCTTTAAATTTACACACAAGTCACAAAAACAATTGTCTCTGTATCTTATTTTATTTTGGTCTCTGCTACCATTATTAGAAAGTAACCTCATCAACTTGATCTTTTTGCCTCAATATGATGAGTTTAAGTTATATATGTTGATGGTCTAAAGAATATATTATCAATGCAATTTAACTAGTTATTGCAGATATTATACTATTTCTTCAGTTTACCATATCAGTCTGCGAGTTGCCTGTTGTTGTGAACCAACTTAACTTGATAGCGCAAAAATTCCTTGCACTGTCAGTGCACCAAATATAAAAACTCTTGTATAATAGTTGTAACATAAATATGCTCATGTGCTTGATAACAGATAGGAGGTGGATTGGCTGAGTATGCAGTCGCAAAGGAGAGCTTCGCTGTTCCAAGACCAGAAAATGTATCGGCTGCTGAAGGTGCATGTCTTCCAATTGCTGCTCTTACAGCACACAAGGCCCTTGTTGATGTTGCTGGAATCAAATTAGATGGAAGTGGACCGCGTATGAACATTCTTGTCACGGCTGCCTCGGGTGGTGTTGGACACTATGCTGTTCAATTGGCAAAGCTAGGTAATACTCATGTTACAGGGACATGTGGAGCTCGTAACATTGATTTCGTAAAGAGCTTAGGAGCAGATGAGGTTCTTGATTACAAGACACCAGAAGGTGCAGCTCTTAAGAGTCCATCAGGACAGAAATATGATGCAGTGGTTCACTGTGCTAAATACATTCCCTGGTCAACATTTGAGCCTAATTTGAGTGAGAGTGGTAAGGTCATTGATCTGACTCCTGGACCTAGTGCAATATGCACCTATGTATTCCAGAAACTGACCCTCTCCAAAAAGCAGTTGCTGCCATTTATTTTGATTCCAAAAGGAGATAAGGAACTGAACTTGCTTGTTAGGTTGGTGAAGGAAGGGAAGTTTAAGACTGTGGTTGACTCCAAACATCCACTAAGCAAGGCACAAGATGCTTGGGCCAAGATGATTGATGGACATGCCACAGGCAAGATCATTGTGGAGCAATAAAAACATTTTCTTATAATTGATGATTGAGAGCATTAAGGATATGCCTATAGATGTGGGTCAATCAGTCTCAGTCTATTCAAGTGATCAGTCAGTGTCAAGCGAGATTAGTCATCGCCTTAATGATTACTTTTAATGTGTCTATGTCATGTAAGTTTTGCCCTTTTACCATTACAGCCACCCTATATAAGCATTCTTTTGGAAAAGTAATGCTTTTAGAACCTATTGTATAGCTGTGATTTTTCTTCGTAAAGCTCGGGTGATTCTTGTTCAGTTAAAAGCAATGTGTGGAATGAAATGGCTGATGCCAAAAGAAGTTCAGAAATAACTTTAACTAGATAAAAGTTCCATAATAAAACTGGTGGTTTGGCACTAAAACTTGGTTGGCATTGTAACTAGAACTTGTGTACGCTTTATACGTGAGAAATTGAACGTATAAGGAGAAACGTTTTAAGTAATATACAACACATAATTAAGCTTCAAAGTAAAAGATGATATATGTAAATCATAAATGTTGGTTAAGGAAATTTCCCAAGTTATAGAAAAATCATCCAGTCTATGCATAAAGATCAGTAAAAGATCCTTCTGCAATAGACGGGGGAGAGTGGGTAAGCACAACTAGATCAGGAATCCTTTTATTTGAGAAACTTGGCACAACTCATAACTCAGAGTTCCCCTTCCGGCCAAGTGGAATTTTTTTGGTTTTCTATTCAGAGTCCGATACTAGAATAGGGGCTTCGATTAATTTCGTGCAGTATAAGGCCCATTATGGGATAAATTTCACAAATGGTCATATAACTACGGCGTTTTTTCACTAAAGTCATACAACTTTGTTTTCTCACACAAAAGTCATATAACTATGACTTTTTTTTCACTAAAGTTATATAACTTTGTTTCTTGCACAAAAATCAAATAACTATGACTTTTTTTCAATAATGTCATATAACTTTGTCTTTTCACACAAAAATAATATAACTATGATTGTTTATTTTTTTACCAAAATTATATAATTATGTTTTCTCACACAAAAATCATAGTGATCGGAAAATATAAATTTTCACTAGTATTTTCTTATTTTGTAGATTTTTATTTTCTTATTTTTAGCCTAATAAATAATAATCTAATTAAAATAGGAATGACTCAGTCCGATCTAGCCCACCCAATCCAATACTCATATATATAAACTAAAAAAATACTAAAAGCGAATAGTAAATCCTTCAAAACATGATATTTCTATTGTTTATTTTTTTCGAGATTTTTATTCAAATTTATAGTATTTTTATTTCAAGTGCTCTCTAATTATACCTTTTATTTCTTTATTTTTTTGTCAGAATCTCATGTATTGGAAATTGATTTTTTTATGGGGAAAGAATTCACTTTTAGTAAATAGGAATGATCCAACTTTTAATTTATATATGAGAGTATTGGGTCGGGTGGGCCAGGTCGGGTTGAGTCATTCCTATTTTGATTAGATTATTATTTATTAGGCTGAAAATAAGAAAATAAAAATCTACAAAATAAGAAAATACTAGTGAAAAATTATATTTTCCAATCAATATGATTTTTGTGTGAGTTCGTAAAATTTGTATGATTTTTGTGTGAGAAAATATAATTATATAATTTTGGTTTAAAAAATTATAGTTATATGATTTTTGTGTGAAAAGACGAAGTTATATGACTTTATTGAAAAAAAGTCATAGTTATATGATTTTTGCGTGAAAAACAAAATTATATGACTTTAATGGAAAAAAGTCATAATTATATAACTTTTGTGTGAGAAAACAAAGTTATATGACTTTACCAGAAAAGCCATAATTATATGACTATTTGTGAAATTAACCTCCCATTACGAGAGGAAACACCCTCGGAATTTTTTAATTCTCTGCTTTGGTTAAGGGTGGAGGGGTCATGATGATACCAAGTGGAATTAGCTAACCTCCAAAAAGATATTGATTATTGAGGTTAAAAATCTAGTGGAATTATAATTGAAATTTGTAGTAATATACTCAAACCGGACAAAACAATTGGTGAGAAATTTTGCCATTCAGAGTACATCAAATGATCGTTCACGTTGCTTTGACAAACATATGTTATTCCTTTTATGATTAGTAAAATTTTTGAGCCAGTTTAATATAATATGACCTGATTAGAAGTTAATTAAGTTGCTTAATTTGTCCATCATTAAATGATTGAACTCTTTCTTGTTTTTAATCCTCAAGAACTTGTCGCTTGCTAAATACCTATCATTTCCAGATGCATATAGCCTCTTCTTTGTTTTTCTTTTTTTTCTTTTTCCATTCACGATAAAAAAGAAAAAAACAGAGAAAGAGGAGAAGCTCAAAATATAAATTAGAAGAATCAGTCAACAATCGTTCAACTTTATTGGCGTTGTGTACCTGGTTATTAACCAACTCATATTTCATGATAACAGTAGCTGTAGATTGAACCTAATTATATACATGATCTCAGGGCGGCTCAATCGATCTCGTGGCATAAGGCGAAACCATATTGAAAGACCCTTAAATTTATTTTATAAAAAATTTACACTAACAACAAAATTACTTTTTAAACAATAAACTAATCATTTAAGACAAAAATAAGCACAACAAAAAAAAAAAAAAGGAAGAAGGGCACAAAAATAAAGTGGTGGACTATCGGATGTTGAGATCCACAAATTTTGATTTGGGTATCATCACAAACAAGAAAAGAAACAAACGTAAATAATGAAATAGCTTAAGTTTTGAGCATTAATTAACGGTGTCAAATATATTTACTCCTTATGATCAATTTAAACGATAATTGTAGTTCATTTTATTAAGTAACACTTAGCTAGCGTTTGGACATAGATTTAGTTGAAACTTGAAAAAATAATTTTTGAAGTAGTTTTGAAAAATAATTTTTGGAAGTTGAAATTATGTTTGGACATGCATTTTATTTGAAAAAATTTGAAGTTTTGTGAGTGGGAGAACAAGTTTCACCCAAAATCTACCCTAAACTAGATTTTGGGAACTTGAAAAATAATTTCAGAAATTTTTCAAAAATAGATCATTAATCTATGAACAAACAATGTTTTCAAAAAAGATTTGAAAAAACGTTGCCAAAATGTATGGCCAAACGGGGCCTTATTGGTGAATATCTAAAATAAATTATAAATAACCTAATACAATATGTCAAAATATTACACTAAAAAAAACTGGTACATGAATGTTTTTGTGTTCATGCAGTTTTAGAAAACATTGTAAAAGAAATTCATTATATTGTCGATATATATAACTAAATTCCTATATAAAAAAGATAAAATTAAAATTGAAGATTGAAACAAATATATTAATTAATCAGTAAAGAAAATTATCATAATTTATGAATTTATTGATATAAATTAATCTCAATCAAATAACAAAAAAAATATACTATAACACTTTTCTTTATACTAAATTATTTATATAATTTATATAATATATAGTAATAATAATAAAAAGAAGAATTTAAAGTAATTTTGGGGCCTAAGGCGACGGCTTCACTGCTAGAGCCGTCCCTGCATGATCTTTAAAAAGAAAAAAAAAATCCAGAAACCTCCCTCCAAACTTTTATCTTAGTTGCTTAATTTCTCTTGTGATGGTTCGCTCGTAATGCCATCTGTATAATTTGAGAAACTTTTACAGGATAATTTCAATTAAGCTTTCGTTATCTAGTAACACAATAAACTCAACTACCTTAAACCTTTGATCAATTAAAAAAATACTACCCACATATGAAACATATAGTGGATTCAAATAATGCCACTGAAAAGGGCAGCTTGGATTGAAAGTCCCACGTATGACGACATCTTTTTTTGCCGTTGAAAGGATAAATCTCGATCCTATTAACACATGTAATTGAAAGGAAGGAAAGATATTATGATCCACACATATTCATTACGTATATGTTTCATATAAAAAATTGAATTCCTAATTAATTAATTAGAAATTCAAAAACTTTTCAAGGAACACACCTATCAATATGCGGAGATCATATATAAAATATAGTATAAGCTTTCCGTATTGATCGAGTAAAAAAATTTATATATCCTCATATTACTTAAAAAATAATTGCGAATAATTCTCTACATAATATATTAATTGATAGCTTTAAGAAGTCGGGAAACAAACTTCTATAAAAAGTTAAAATACATAACTATATATATATATATATAACACTATATAACTATATATAGAGAGAGAAATATCGATCCTAATTTATATAATGGTATTCGAATTTTGAGAAACTAACGAATTATTTTTTAAATTCTTTAAATTATTAATTATTGTGACTTATAGTATTTAATTTTTATGTAATTTTTAAAAATATAAATTTTATAAAAAAAATAAAAATAAAATAAAAGATCTTATGTCTGGAGACATGATCAAAATTAACAAAATTGAATCTCCAAAACAAAAAAAATTCACATAATTGAAACAAGGGAGTATAACCGAAACTTAAATAGTGCCAAAAATGGCACAAAATACGTTTCTACTGTTTAAAAAAAAGTTACATAAATACATAAAACGCAATATAATATTGCGTTTTATTTTAAACGGAAAGTTAGTCGTTAAAGTTAAACGCAATACTATACTGCGTTTTATTAAAAAATTAACTTTTTTTAGGAAAACGCAGTACAGTACTACATTTAACTTAAACGCAATGCATTTTCCTATAATATTTGGGCCCACTTCTGCAGGACTGCAGAGAATTATTTTTTAGTGTAAAACGCAGTATTATAATGCATTTTACACTGAAACGTATTATTATACTGCATTTTACTCTGATTTTTGGGCCCACCAATAAGTGTTTTGCGGATAACTGACATAACAATAATTTAAATACATAAAACGTGGTATTGTACTGCGTTTTACATATAAAAATTCTACACCCCAAGCTCGGACTTGCCTTATTTAAAAACGTTTCAATTTTATGAAAATCCATTCAATACTTTCTTCAAACTTCCGTTCATTCTTCAGTCATTTTTTTATAATGTCTGAAGAGCCAAAAATAAAGGTATCATTTTATTGGGGGTGAGGTTGTGCTGGAAAATAACTCTGTGAGGTATAGCTCACCTTCACAGTGTCATGTTAAATTGTCGCTTACAATGGAGTACAATAAATTAATATCGTTATTACGTAAAAAAAATGAATGTGAGAAAGCGTTCGGTTAACCTTAAAGTAACCGGTAGATTTCCGTATCCAGTGACTCCGCAGGAGTTTGCTTATTATTTTGAGTTTAACATCGAAGATGATGAAACTCTTAGAGATTTTTTGCAGATTCCGGATGAATACAGAAAATTTATTGTAATAAAATTGTTGGAAATATACGTCAAGATTGAAGACGTTCCCAATAATGAGTGTGTGCATAGTAGGGATAACCCCCAGTCATCGGGTGGTTATTCTGGAGCAGTTTTTGCCGGACAGATTGCTGATGAAAGAGCTTGCCTTAATTTAAACTTGTCACCATAGGCGAATGAGCAAC
This sequence comes from Nicotiana sylvestris, assembly GCF_000393655.2. NCBI lineage: Eukaryota > Viridiplantae > Streptophyta > Magnoliopsida > Solanales > Solanaceae > Nicotiana > Nicotiana sylvestris. The sequence continues at coordinate 54,373,102 of NC_091065.1, forward strand.
CACAAAATAATTTTTCTACTTTATATAATCCACAAGACGACTGGTAAGCTTCAATTTTCTACGCTTTAGTATTGTTTATTTTATGTTTTAATTGGATTTGAATTAACACTCATATTTTTCATAGGGGGTACCGTTCGGATATGAATTTTACAAGTTATGACCCCGCCCCTAGTTGGAATATGCGTAGTTCTGGCGTATTGGACCACAGTGGTCCATCCGGGAGTCATCACCAACAAGAAAATATCCATCATGAAATGTCAAGACAGTACGACTTGTAAGTAAAGTGATATAGCTATATGTAAAGTATTTATCTAGTTGGGTAACTTATCATTTTGTTCTTTTTGTGCAGTAAAAACGAGCTTCTTGATGTTCCTGACCTCACACAGTTTCCCATAGACGACATATTGACTCATGATTTGGCAGATGCGTAGAGTCAGGAAGATGATAGTGATTATGACAATAATGCAGATGAGTCTGGAGTTGACACACCCTTCCCTGATGAGGGTGATGATGAGGAGGAAGTGAATGTTGAACCTGAGCTGACGAGGGAGCATGTTCCTCCACCTCCCGCTAGACCAAGAGTGTACGAGTCCCACGTTCCATTTCATGAGCGGAATATTCCCTACCTTGATAATTTGCCAAGTATGCCGAACGTGGATTCCCTCACAAGGGATGATGACAAAATTCTGTCAGCGATGTGGGATGAGTCTAGACCAGCGGTTCTGACAAAGGGCATGTATTTTCCCGATAAAGCTCGCCTAATTAGGGTTGTAAAAATATACAGTGTAAGAGAGTGTCGTGAGATGACGGTAAGGGAGTCAACTACGGAGGTATACAAGGTTATATGCCGTAGAGACTTTATGGGTTGTCACTGGATGTTGCGTGCCAACAAGAAGAAATCAGGTTTGTGGAAAGTGGGTAAATTTATTAGCACCCACAGATGTGAAATGGACACATTCAATGAGAATCATTTCAACCTAGATGTAAACTTGATTTCTCTTGTCTTGATTCCATATTTGGAAGTGTCCATTAGGTTCAAGATTAAAGAGTGTATTACAGTCGTCCACCAGGAGTATGGTTGTACTATAACCAAAAGAAAGGCATATCTCGGTCACAAACGTGCCTTTGAACTTATTTATGGCGACTAGGATAAGTCATTTTCATCGCTGCCCAGGTATATGGCCGCACTGCAACACTTATTTCTGTTTCGTTTCAGAGAAATTTAATATGTAAAGCATGGTATAATACTACGTTTTATATGAAATCTTGCCTATAAATAATGGGTGTATTCTAGTTATTTTTTGTGCTTAACAATAACCAATAGCAAATATTTCCATAAAACCAAAGTTTCTCTTTAAGAAATGTCTCAACAACTCCTTTATGTCCCAAGGTGCTATTACGGAGAAAAATGCAGTTTGTACAATTGTTGGGAAGAAGGTGGATGCCGCTACTGGGCGTGTATGAAAAAGTTTGATAGGCAACCCGACGATCCTACATGTGATTTTGAGGTATGGATGGATGAACCATGTGAGCAGAAATACTACAAAGCGAGAATTTATGATTTTCATAATTTGTGTACGAGGCAAGAAAGAGAGTGCCGAACCAACCAAGAAATTGAGGAGTTGAAGGCGAAACTCAAGGAGGTGGAAGAAGAAAAAAAATCTGGAAGACCAACTCAAGTGGTTGGAGCAGAGAGTAGTAGCCGGTCGTGACTAAACAGTGGCTTGTACGTGTTGAGCGTAGTAGTGTATCTTTATGTTTCTCTTGTCAAGTATTTTCATTAGTTGTACTGTTTGTTTTTTGTTATGTGTATCTTTAGGTTTGCTATGTTTGTATTTGTGTTTATGTTGTCATGTTAAAATAAAATTGTTGTTCAAATTCTGTTGCAATAAAAATGTTGTTAAAATAGAATTGTTGTCATTATTCACATAATGTAGTATTTTCTTCATATAATTGTTCAAATATTCAACTTATTGGTGTTACTAAGGAAGACCAATCTAAAAATTAAAAAAAAAAATTATATGTAAAGTGCAGTATAATACTACGTTTTTTTGAGTTGTCTTGTCGCTCTGAAAAAGCTGAAAACCATGTGAAAAAGCTGTTTTCTTGCAGAAAAATTTAATATGTAAAGCGCGGTATAATACTACGTTTTATTGAGTTGTCTTGTCGTTCTGAAAAAGCTGAAAACCATGTGAAAAACCTGTTTCGTTCCAGAGAAATTTAATATGTAAAGCGTGGTATAATACTACATTTACGTGTATGTAAAGAGTGGTATAATACTACGTTTTATGTGAAATCTTGCATATAAATAACGAGCGCATTCTAGTTATTTTCTGCGCTTAACAACAACCTAAAGCAAATATTTCCATAAAACCAAAGTTTCTCTTTAAGAAATATCTCAACAACCCCTTTATTGTTCAAGGTGCGACTGCGGAATCAAAAGCATGATGTACGATTGTTGGGAAGAAGCTGGACACCGCTACTGGGCGTGTATGAACAAGTTTTATAGGCAACCCGACGTACCTACATGAAATTTTAAGGTGTGGATTGATGAACCGTGTGAGCAGGAATACTACAAAGATAAGTTGTATCATCTTCATAATGTATGTACGGGGCAGTGGGACAGAGAGCGCCAATCCAAGCAAGAAATTGCGGAGTTGAAGGCGAAACTCAAGGATGTGGAAGAAGAGAAAAAAAAAAGCTGGAAGACTAGCTCAAGTGGTTGGAGCAGAGAATACTAGGCGGTCATGACTAAACAATGGCATGTACGTGTTGAGCGTAGTAGTGTATCTTTATGTTTCCCTTGTCAAGTATTTTCATTAGTCCTACTATTTGTTCTTGTGTTAAGTTTGATATGTTTGTGTTTGTGTTGCACTGTTAAAATAAAATTGTTGTTCAAATGCAGTTAAAATAAAATTGTTGTGAAAACCGAATTGTTGCCATTATTTACGTAATGTAGTATTTACACAAAGTACAAACATAAGTAAATTAATGAGTCTCGTAGCCTGTGTGCTTCAGTGTTGCTGCTGGCCTGAGCCGCATCCCATGTCGCCCGGGTACACTATCGGGATCATCATCATCAAGTCGCCTCTTAGATGTGAGGATGCGCAGCAGCATCGACAGTACAGCTGGCCGGTAGAAGAGGCCGTCAGGCCGTCAACAACCTACAAAACAAGTGCTACGCTTAGCATTTGAGAATGTATATTAGTATTGTACGTGTTAAGTCAAAAATATTTTCTCACCGTGCTCATCCGTGATGTCCTCATCAGCGCATACAGCGGCCTCCGTGATGGGCTGTGATGAAGCCTTAATAATAAAATTAAAAATTAATTAATGGCAAATCATTAAGAAAAAAAGAAAATAGATTGAAATTTTACAGTAATAAAAACATACCTGCACCTGTGGTAGATCCGGATCAACCGCCAGGGATGAGGCATAACTCAGCCTGCGCCCGCCATCCACGTCCCGGGTCGGCTGATCCTCAGCTGCGGTAGATGGTCCTGAAAAGAATTGGTCTATATCCTCGTTGAATGTACTCGTGATCAACAATATATCTGACGGTGTGACCTGTGATGCTGGCAGAGATAGCTGAAGGTTGTACGACGGCATGCTGATGGAAGGCTCATCTACGTGAGGGAAATAACCCGGATGAGCATCTCCAAGATCCTCATCATGTGCCTCAACAGGTGGGTCGACAGGTGCCTCAACGCCCCCTTGCTGGGGACCACCTCCTCGTCGTCCCCCGCGACCTCGTGGGGCACCCCTGCCTCGTGGGACATCCCTACCTCGTGGGACAGCCCTACCCCGATAGTACTCCTCTGGCGCCGCATACTCAGCCTCGTGATCCAACCTCGCGCCATCTCTCGCTTGAAACAGGGTCCGACGAGCCAGCTCTTCCACCCGCTGGCCATACTCAACGAGTGCAGCACTGTCGCCACGCTGCTGCATCTCCTGTCCCAACTGGTAGAACATGTGATGCCCAATAGCATGCGAAACATTTAAAATATTAATTAAATAATGCTATATCACAATTATAAGATATTAATAAGCCACAAAAATATACCAGTGCCTCGTACCTCCCGATGTATGGTCTGTAGCGCTCGCCAAGTACATGAATGGGGTTCCCGATCATCAGTCGGGTGTGACGGCGGTACCATGACGTATACAGCTCAATAGTGGCCTCCTGGATATGTGAAGGTGGTGGCGGAATACGGTACTTTCGCTGGTCCCAAATATGGACCTGTTGCTCTAGCCATCCCATAAATGCATCGTCCACCCTGGTACGGTCATTCCGCTGATAATGTGTAGGCACCCATGCAGGCTCCCCCGGTATAGGCTGGGGACGGTGAAACTGGCGAAGCACACGCTCTGTGGCATGATACTCAACCACATCGAAGAAGATCATCGGGACGGAAGTGCTCCAAAGCAGTCGGTCGACTGAGCAATAATCGGGCAGCTGAGCTAGCAACTCGTCGCTGTATGGCATCTAGATGAACTATTAAATAATAACATAAAAGTGAGTATGCGCAACACAACTCAATTTATAACAAGTAAGTGTAGGTACATATTTACACGTCCGGCCACCAGCATATCTAACATATCCCTGACAAGGGGGAGATTATGATGAGCATCAGTCCCTCGGTAGTTCCCACGCCGGAGAACCCACCTCGTAGCTAGAGGAAAAAATGGAGGTGTTTCACCCGGCTCTAATGGTGGTAGAGGTGGCTGCAACGGCATGATTCGTTGCTAGGCCCAAACCTAAGATAAAAGGTTGACGTAAAATTTAAGAGTCTTTTTGACCATATAGAATTCAGAGTAATGAATAGAGTATTCAAAAATGTTGTCACCTGTAGAAGGGGCAGAAAACCACATATGTCCACCTGGCAAAGCATGATCGCCCGACACATACTCCTATACAGGTATGCTAGAATAGCAGCACCCCAGCTGTGCAAGGGTAAATCATCTAGCTGTTGCAGATGATGCAGAAAGCATATACTCACTAGACTTCCCGAAGTGTTCGGGAACAAGACACCCCCAAAAAAGCAGGAGTAGCGCCAACCTCGTGTACCGCTCAATATGGATAGCCTCTGTCTCGCCGGTAATGTCTGGGTGCAATACCTCCATATGCTCTCTGATAGCTGACAAAGAAACGCGACTTCCCCCTCTAAGTACAACCTCACCCTATGGTCTGTAACCAGTATACTTCCCCATCAAATCCAAATATTGGGCACGCGTCATGGATATCATATATTGGGGCAGTGCAACGGCCAGTCCATCTACGCGCAGCCCATACAAAACCTGAACATCCTCAAGCGTGATGGTGGCCTCTCCAGTGGGAAAGTGAAAAATGTGCGTCTCCGGTCGCCACCGCTCTACCAAGGCCGTGATGAGAGACCAATCAAGCTTCATCCGCCCAATCCGAAAAATCGTAAAGAAGCCCGTAGCCTATAGGTGCTCGACTACGCGGGGGGTGGAAATGATGCTCCCTCAAGAAGTCCCACAAATCGTCAGGTCTCCTGGCGCGGAGAGGTTGATCTGATAGATGTCCCTCTCATACATAGGAGGATCTATGGTCGCGCTGCAACACTAATAGCTCATCCTCGGCTGGTCCAGGATGCACAGGCGGCAAGTCCATGTCGTCTACTATAATTTAAATAATATTAATTGTGTGTTTGTGTAATAATAAATTAAATAAATAAATATTTAATTGGACTGAGTAATTATCTATGGGTTCTAGGCTCGATATTTGAGGCTCGGTAGCACCAAGTTATCCTTAATTATTATGTGTGTCAATTTCAACATTTTTAGAATTTTGTTAATTTAATAAATTAAATAATTAATTTTATAATTGGGCTGAGTAATTATCAATGGGTTCCAGGTTCGATATTTGAGGCCCGATAGCACCAAGTTATCCTTAATTATTATGTGTGTCAATTTCAACCTTTTTAGAATTTTGTTAATTTAATAAATTAAATAATTAATTATTGATTTGGACTGAGTAATTATATATGGGTCCAGGCTCGAGATTTGAGTTAATTTGACAACATATATTAATTTGTTAGTTTTATAAGTTTATTTTTATAAATTAAATAATAAATTTTGCAAAGTGTAATTGGATAGAGTTTGTAGTTAGTACATACTTAAACTACAGAGACTTTACGTTAAAAGGCTCTATATTTTACTATGCTAAAAGTCTCTATATTTTACTACGCTAAAAGGCTCTATATTTTACTACGCTAAAAGGCTATATATTTTACTCCGCTAAAAGGTTCTATATTTTACAACGCTAAAAGGCTATATATTTTACTACGCTAAAAGGTCACTATTACATATAAAAACAACAAACATAACATACATATGAACAACAAATTAAATAAATAATTCAAGGCTAATAATTAACTATTTTTTGTCCCAAGGCTAATAATTCAATCCGGGTAAAAGTAACATGCAAATTTAAACACAAACATAATACAAATCAACGTAAAAACACATTCAATAAAACAAATATGCATATGCTCTACGAGTTTCGACATAAATAAAATCAAAATACCTCGATTTAAGTTTTTTAAAATAGATCCAAATTGAATTTTTCAACCCGAAAGAAGGAATCCAAGGCTTGTGATGTGTGCGTGACCTACACTCTTCGCTTTTTGTGTACGGGTGGGGCCCAAGAATTTTTAAAAAAAATCGCGGTGGGGGGAACCAGCAGTGGTGGGGGAACACAATGGCTTCTGTCGTGAAGCCAAGGAAGAAGAAGGGTCCCTATAATTTATTATAGGAAAACGCAGTATTAAAATGCGTTTTCTAATAAATTATAATTCTCTGCAATCCTGCAGAAGTGGGCCCAAATATTATAGGGAAACGCAGTACAATGATACGTTTAAGTTAAACGCAATATTGTAGTGCGTTTTTCTAAAAAAATTAACTTTTTAATAAAACGCAGTATAGTACTGCGTTTAACTTTAACGGCTAACTTTCCGTTAAAGTAAAACACAATATTATACTGCATTTTATGTATTTATGTAAAAAAAATTAAACAGTAAAAACTTATTTTGTGTCATATTGGCACTATTTAAGTTTCGGACTCTTTACATTAGTGAAGTCAAAAATTATCATCATTGTGAATAAAGGGTATGAATCTGTAGCCTCAGATTTAGAAACAATGGAGCATTCTCAGATCTGTTCGTTGATGTGACATACTACTATTTTTATCATTCATTGTCTTTACTCTTTAGGATCGTTCCGGTCTTCATTCCAGAAAAAAAAAAGATTTCATCATAATTCGAAATAAATGTCACCTTGTTATAAATATATATTATATTATGGATGTTCATTTAGTATTCCGTTGTAAATTTCGGTACTCCATTAGGGATAAATATTATCTCCGACAGAAGATTATCTATATCTAGTACAGTAGCAGCTTACACAACAGCTTGCGGTAACAGCTTACACAACAACTTGCAGTAGCAGCTTGCAAGCAACTTACACAACAGCTTGCAGTAGCAGCTTACACAGCAGCTTCCTTTCTTCTATAAATAGAGGAGATTTCAGTTCATTATGTACATGAATTTGAAGTTGAATAATAAATCTCTCTCTTTCTCTCTCTACTTGTCTTTGATTTCTTTACTTTAAAGTCTTTATTTTATAATATGTTATCAGCACGAGGCTCTGTCATTTTGAGCACTTACTTCAAATTTAATTTCTATTTCAGTGTTCATCTCCGATGTAAGGTGACACTCTTACATCCGTGGTTAGATCTTGTTCATTCCGAGCATCATAAAGCAGATTATATCCTTGAAGTGGAGTACTTCTTCTCTCGTGAAGTAATTGGTTAGTCTTTGTTATAAATTCCATTTCTCTGAACACCTGAGATGCAATCATACTGGTATTCTTAAGATAAGTACTACTATTAAATTATGTTCTTTATGTCTTTCGAGCTTGAATAAATATATGTTTATCATGTATATTAATTAATGTCTTTCTAGCCAACTAATGATGCAGATGTTGTTTTACTTGGATGTGGTCTCGTGAAATTGAAAAGAACAATTGATTTTACTTAAGTTGTTATATGGTCGTGACACACCAGTTTTTATGTGGCAAACGAATGCGTCTAAATATATGTATACAATAGCTATTTTGTGCTTATCGTCATTCTAGTTATCTTAATAAAGGGTTGCAAAGTGAATAACATTGTTAGATTCACTTAAACTCCAGCAAAGTTTGTAAGATATATACAACCACCTGAATTGGTTATGTTTCATATATTTCATTGTGAAATTTTGTTAACCACCAGAAGTGGTATATGCCTATGTCCACCAGAAGTGATAATTTAGGCTTTCTATGGTTACAATTGAAGATAAGCTAGAGAAAATTTCTCTATATTACTTGCATGCCTCGATTTACTCCTGAAGTAGCATTATCTTAAAAGAGGTTGAAGCATCATACGATTTGGTGTGATTAATGCACATTCAAATAATTATGTTCCGTTCCCTGAAGGATGAGAATTTTTGATAAATATTAATCCATTCCCCGAAGTGAATGTGACAATATTAATAAAGCTCGTAAATATGAACGCGTTTTTATGTAAATATATTACAATTCACCTCCAGAAGAGGTAATATGATTGAGAGAATATATATTCATTTTTCGTATTTTAAATTTACTCCTGAAGAAGTAACACGACTGAAATTTTCTCCTGAAGAAGGAAAATATTATGAAATTCTTTCTTTCTGTGCTTAAATAAAATAATAAGCTATTCAAAGTTATTTTTGAAGCACATTTTATTCTCTGGAGTGAATGAAGAAATACCATAACTCACCTCCTGAAGAGGTAGAATAACAAAGGATATAAATCTTGTTTTTGTGACATAAAGATCATTATCGCACGTACCCATTGTACGTAAAATATCTTGAATAATTTTATTAAATATCATTCTAAGGCAAAAGCATTCTTGTAGAATGCTTTGTACTACAACCACATTAATATGTTATGGTTAGTTATCGAGTTCCCCGAAGGAAATAACAACTCATGTATCTTTCCCTGAAGGATGTTATGATTATGTGGTTGTCGCTTTGACATAAAATATTCAGATGTTAGTGACGTTTCTCCCTGAAGGAGACATTTGTCACAAAGTTGGTGGTAAAAATACTGAAATTCTTAATTTCTTACATTTATAAACTTAGAATTGTCTTTATAATGTTCATTTTATTATGATTTTCTCTCATGATACCAGAAGTGTCTAAGTAATATTTGATAGTACAAATATACCAACAACTTCTGAAGAGCTAACTGTTTGTCTAGAAGACACATGACACCAGTAGCGTCTGATAAATATTAAATTGTGGATAATAAATGAAGGCTATCGAAGAGTTTATGTACAAATATATCATTCATATTATATGATTATGGTCAAGACATATGTTGTAGTAAACATGAAGTTTACTAATACAAATGACTATCATATTGAGACTACAAATGATTGGAAGATTGAAAATCTTCATGTTTCCACAATCATAGGGGGTAAAATAATATGTATATGAGAAGTTATCCGTCTTATATCTTCAATTTGTACTTCATCATGTATCATAGTAAATCAGAAGTTTACTAATGAAAAAGTTTATGTCATAGTAAACTTCAGAGATAGCACATGCCATGATAAACTTGAAATTTTCATTTGCCATTTTTTAAATGAGCTATTTGAGAATTCTGATAAGCATATACTGAAGAACCAGAAAATTCTTCAATAATTCTCTTGTACTGCTTGTTCTCATAATAAATTGGTTATACCGGCTAAAGTTGGGACTAACCCCTGAATTCTAGAATATATAAAGGTGAATATGAGTTCATTCACCTATCATGTGAACCACTCATAGATGCATATATAAGATGGTTACATGTGTGTTCATTGTCAACCTGCAGTTTGACATTTGAAATTGTTTTTCTCAACTAAGAGCAAAACTTTCAGATTATGAAATCAAGATAGTTCATCTTGATAATGCTGGTTTATATACAAGCTGGTTTAGCATTGAATACCTCCTATTAATGGCTAAAACATTGCTTATGAGAACAAAGCTTCATTTGTTGGTCTAAGATTTTCTAAATTGCATATAGCAACACTTGTATGCATCAGACCAACAATATATGATAAGTCCTCCCCTCACAATTGGTTTAGGATCATAAACCAAATATTTTTACTATCTTTTGATATGTGGAATATGGTTAATTTCTCTACCACAATGCACAAAGATATGTTTCCCAAAAAAAAGATTGGGAATATATGCTAGTTTTCTAACATTTGGGGGATGGAATAAACAGCTGAAAAATATGATATATGAATCGAATTATCATTAATATGATCCTCACTTAGAAGATAATTCAAGTCAAATGCCAGAAGCATTTGCTGATCCAAAATCAAATATCATATTTCAACTGCAAATGCTCCTATTAAAATTTAAAGTCCCTGAAGGATAGAGTTTACTGTTCGCATGAAGCGTGGTAGACCAATCGGTTCCAAAGTTAACAATCCTTGAAAAATGATAAGGAGCTAATGATCAAAATGATCATAATGAGGAAGAAATAAGCTCTAGAAGAGCTCACGACATAACATTTCATGAAACTCCAGAAGAAGTTCAGGTATCTGAAAATAAAGAAAGTGATGAGATCTCAACAAGTTATGTCGCTTGCGAACCGATACAAAATGATCGTCGACGATATATTTGATACAATATAGTGCACAATACTATGAAATATTGTGAGGATCGGACCAATAGTCCAGACACCTGAAGATGTCATGCCATTTAAATGCAAGTCATAACCTATATGACTCATTTGATCAAATCTCTATAAAGAACCCTGAATGATTTAAAATGCCTGAAGCATATTCAAAATCTCAGGAAATGTACTCAATCAGATTACAAAGATCTTTGTATAGTTTAAAGCAATCTAGGCGTATGTGGTATTATCGCCTCAGTGAATATTTGTTGAAAGAAAGTTACATATATGATGTTATTTGTCCATGTATTCAGAATTTGATATACTTGCTGTTTATGTTGATGACATAAATCTTGTTGGAACTCCAGAAGAGCTCCAAAAGGCAATTGAATATCTTAAGAAAGAATTTGAGATGAAAGATCTTGATGAGAAACTTTGTCTTGGTCTGCAAATTGTACATTTAGCGGACATGATCTTTATCCATCAATCTGCCTATGCAGAAAGGGTCTTAAAACGCTTTTACATGGACAAAGCGCACCCATTGAGTACAAAAATGGTTGTTCGATCACTTGAAGTGGATAAGGATTTGTTCCGACCTCCAGAAGAGGATAAGGAACTCCTTGGTCTCGAAGTACCCTATCTCAGTGCAATTGGTGCATTAACATATCTTGCTAATGCTACAAGGCCTGACATAGCATTTTCTGTTAATTTAATAACAAGATATAGTTCTTCTCCTACACGGAGTAAGGATTCGTTCTTACCTCCAGAAGAGAATGATGAACTCCTTGGTCCAGATATACCCAAGTCTCTGCACTGTACTCTTTTTTCCTTGCTCGGATTTTTTTCCACTCGATTTTTCCTGGTAAGGTTTTTAATGAGGCAGCTTGCAATGTATATTATTAGTGTACTCTTTTTCCTTGTCTAGGATTTTTTTCCATGGGATTTTTTCTAGTAAGGTTTTAACGAGGCACATAATAATGAACATCCAATGAGGAGTGTTTTGAAAATATTTTTGTGGATGTCCATTTATTACTCCGCTGTAGATAATCTTCCTAAAGAAGATTATCCATTTAGTACTCCATTGAAGTTTTCTACAAGCAGCTGATGCAGGCAGGTTGCAAACAACTCAATGAAATGACTTGTAGCAACTTCTTGGTTTGATGAGATTAATTTAAATCGATCTGAAATAGTGGTGGATAATATTCTCTACAAATTCAATTTTTGAGAAGATGGTATACAAGATTGGAATGCGGAGACTTGAATATTTGAAACAAGGTTTTCATCAGGGGGAGTAAAATACGCGATGCACTCTTTTTTTCTTGCTAAGGTTTTTCCCACGGGGTTTTCCTATAAGGTTTTTAATGAGGCACCTAGCAATGTGTATTACTAAATATGTGTACTTTTTTTCCTTCACTAGAATTTTTTTTCACGGGGTTTCTTAGTAAGGTTTTAATGAAACACATTATCTTTTAATGAACATCCAAGGGGGAGTGTTATAAATATATATTATATTATGTATGTTCATTTAGTACTCCGTTGTAGATAAGTTTCATGAAGAAGCTTATCATTTCGGTACTCTGTTAGGGATAAATATTACCCCGGCAGAAGATTATCTATATCTGATACAGTAGCAGCTTACAAGCAACTTACAAAAAGCTACACAGTAGTATGCAGTAGCAGCTTCCTTTCTTCTATAAATAGAGGAGATTTTAGTTCATTATGTACATGAATTTAAAGTTGAATAATAAATGTCTCTCTACTTGTCTTTGATTTCTTTACTTTAAAGTGTTTATTTTATAACACACCTAAGTTTCATACTTCCGGGAGAAGTCCTGTATGAGCCACGTGTCCCCTAAAGATATACTAGTAGAAGCACCCAATGCTAGCGAGCGGCGATATATATCCATTAAATTAAATACTACACTGCCTCGCTGGTTTCGCTCCAGAGAAAGGTTTAGCCAAAGGCGTAAATTTGATATGGCTGGGAAGGTGATGCATGCTCTCCAATACAACTCTTATGGTGGCGGTGCCGCTGGCTTAAAAGTATTCTCACTTCCGCTCTTCGCTTTCCTTTTTTGCATTCATTTGACATATCAATAACTATTTTTGAGTGTTTAACATATTTTATTGATTCTTTGGGACGTTACTGAAGACAGTGTCTTCAACATGGTTAAAGTTGGTATTTTAATTGGCTCATTTCTCATTAGAAAATTGCAGATATAGTTGTTTGAAGAGGACTCTTGATGAAGACCGTCTAAACCTATATAATTGGCCCTTGGACTGTTGAACTTACGTCATTAGAAATTTAGAATTCTTCGACTGAATTCTTAAGACTCAAAATATAAAATTGCCAGGATACTTGAATTTATTTGAAGTTTAGAGAGAAAAAATTATTTTCAGACTAGTATTTGAAATGATAATTTAACTACTCTATAGGAAACTTTTCTTGTTGGGGATTGGGTATCACAAAAAGTCGCAGAATTAGGACGTAGGGATGTGAGAAGATGATATCTGCCATTAGTTAAGAATTGAGTATAAAACTTAAATCATTTTTTCCCGTTGACTATCTGGAAATTAAGTTTTTGCTTCGTTGCTTTAACAAAAAGGGATTTAAAATACTCTAGTAACAGAAGAGGCAGAAGGGCTTTATTTTGATGCCATTAGCTTTAGGGGGTTTCCTACTTCTTGTCCTATTTATTTTGATAAACCATCCTTACAAGTATTCTAATTTTCATGGTTGAGTTGATAATAAAACTTTAGGTGAGCAAATTTTAAGAGTTGAATAATCCAGTTTATTTTCTGCTTCAATTGTGTATGTAGTGGAACTTCATAATGCGAAGGTGCAAGAGTTAAGGGGGAAAGGGATAAGTCTTAAAAGCTCTTGAATTTCCAGATAATGCTTAAGCAGATAGAAAAGCAATGAGAAAGAAATAGGCTTATGGTAAACGGTGGTTTGGTTAAGATGGAAGAAATCTCTATCAATGGAAGTGTTGGTTAAGCTGGAAGAAATTCCTATAAACAAAAGTTGCTTGTATTTCTTAGATGATGTTATAGAGTTATTAATCTTAAAAGGGCTGATCCATTCCAAGCAACTTGAGATCCTATTATTCCCTTAAATTTGTTTGGTCTCATGTCTTTCTCCTAGTAAACCAGTTTAATCCAACAGTTCGATCATATGCTGAAATGGTAACATCAGACGTCGGCTGTTGCTAAGGCTGTAGTTCGAAAGCAGTAAAGTTGGGCTTGGAGTTTTCCTCGCGGCCTTGGCCTTTCCGGGATATTAAGATTTGATAGACCTCAAATACCTTTTACTATTCTCTTAAACACAACTATCTCTTAAGAGCCTCAAAATGCCTTTTGATATGTGTCCCCGCGTGTGTACTTGGTAATAGTTAGTTATGAGATTTTCCAATACTGAGTAGCGTTCATCTTGGGTGCTAGGTTTGACAAGAAAATTTACATTTGTGCTACTTGTAGTTGTAAGGAGAGACTCAGAAATGCCTTCTGATACGTAGCTCTGCATACTTACAAGTGCTTTTTGGCGAAGTTGATGTTTAAGCATGAGACTACTTAAAAAAATTTAGTCAAAAGTGCAATTTTTCAGATTATCAAACCACAGTAGCGACAAGAATATACTGAAATTTGGGTAGAGACTAATTATGGGGTCAATAATGCATGGAAATACAAATTAGGGGTGTGTTTGGTATGAGGCAAAACATTTTCCGGAAAATGTTTTGCTTCATATTTTCTTATGTTTGGTTGGCTTAAATGATTTGGAAAATATTTTCCTCATCAACTCATTTTCCTCCAATTGGAGAAAAATGTTTTCCCTATCAGGGGGAAGGGAAAACATTTTGCAGAACTCTTTTTCAACCTTCCCCACCCTATTCACTATCCCATCAACCCACCCCCACACCTCCACCTACCCACTCCACCCCCACCCCAATCCCACCCTAAATCAAGATATTATTAATAGTACTTTCTTTTCATTTTATAGATAAATTTTTTTTTCATTTCAAGAAATGAGTATTTTCTTTTTATGATATTAAAAAGTTTTTTTTTCCATTTTAACAAAATAAATACTTTCTTTTCATGATAAAGAAAAAGTATTTTCTTTCATTTCAACAAAATGAGTTTTCGAAATAGGAATCGGTATCTAATGAATTCAATGGTTCCAGTATAAATGAAAGAAAAAGAAAAAGGAATGACATCACAACGAGATCCTAATCTCAAATAGAAAGGGGGATATGGCGAAATCGGTAGACGCTATGGACTTAATTGGATTGAACCTTGGTATGGAAACTTACTAAGTGATCACTTTCAAATTCAGAGAAACCTTGGAATTAACAAAAACGGGCAATCCTGAGCCAAATCCTGTTTTCCGAAAACAAAGTATTTTGTTTTCATGATGTAGAAAAAGTATTTTCTTTTATTTCACCAAAATGATTACTTTATTTTCATGTTGTAGAAAGAGTACTTTATTTTTCAACCAAAAAAAGAGTATTTTCTTTATAGTTATGGAGCATAAATTTCAACGTTGTTTTGCGTAAAAAAGTAGAGCAACACATTAGTTCCTTTGGGTTTGTGTGAATATTATAAGAATAATTAAATTGTTGAAGAAAATAGAGTCCTGAAAACGTTGGGTATTTGGGGAAGGAGGGTGGGGTGGGGGGAGAAACATGGGGACTTGGGGGAAGGGGGTGAGGAGAGTTTTCTAAAAAAATATTTTCTACTCGCTAACCAAACACTAGAAAATATTTTCCATAAAAAGTTTTCCACTCACCAACCAAACAAGGGAAAATAAGTGATAAAACCATTCATTTTCCAGGAAAACATTTTCCTTCGTACCAAACACACCCTAGGTAATGCAACTTGCAAATTAACTGGGGCAATGCCAACTAAAAACAAGGTTAACTAACTCAGTCTATTTTTCCACTCTTGCAGAAGTCATTTCCTAACAAAAAATCTCAATCTAGACAACATGCAGCTTCAAAAATGGATTCCTTTTAAAATCTTCTCTCACTTTAGTCTTCCTCCTTTCTTTATCTATTCCTCCCAACCAGCATATCAACCCTGCAAAGGAAAAAAATTCCCTTTCCTTTGCTTAGCGTTTTATGTAATCCCAAGTAATCATAACTCTGAAATACAGTAGGTTCATAACTTTGTAATTGTAGTAGGTTTTGAGCTACAACCATTAAGTAGTAAAGATGCCCACTATTTGTGGCTGTCGGATGATAGGAAGATAGGGGAGTGTGGGGTACGGGGTTCAAGGCAAAGGAGTTTGGAAGATTGTTAAAATATGAATAAATTAAAGTTAATTTTGAAAAGTTTAAGATGGATTCTCGTTAACTAGCATATCTTCTAGCTTTAATTGTGTTATTATTTCTAGACAAGTGCTAGCTTGGAACAAACAACAATAACAGCATACCTAGTATAAATTGAGTGTTAGTTTGAGGAAAAGAAAATAAAGGGGAAAAAGTGCAACTCCACCAACCATCAAAGACCTTTTCTAGGTGATTACCCATATTTTAGTAATCAATATCAATGAATTGGTCATTTTAGTAGAAAATTTGAGTGTCGTATACATATAAAATTTTATTTGATGTTTATAAGTAAAGTTTTCCTTTGTCACCATTTGGATTTTGTGCCTTAACGGGGATACAGCTCTTGAGTAATGAATTGCAGCTATTTCCCATATTGTTTCGTCTTATTTCTTTTTTGGTAATTGGCTTTAAGCATTTTTGTGGACGAGGCTGCTCATTTACTCGGTACTAATAAGAGTTCTGCTAATATAAGAGCTTTTTCAATTGTATGCTCGTCTTTGCTTCTTGCAGCATGTTGAAGTCCCTGTGCCTACTCCGAAGAAGGATGAGATCTTGCTAAAACTGGAGGCTACAAGCTTAAATCCTGTTGACTGGAAAATTCAGAAGGGCGTGCTTCGTCCTCTTCTGCCTCCCAAGTTTCCTTTTATTCCTAGTAAGTTCAATCATCAATACATCCAGACATATTGTCAGAATTTCCTTACACACTGTTTGCAGTGTTTTTTGGTTTTGGTAGTTGTTGTCTTTTGTTTCATATTCTCAAATGTTTTTCGCATCAGCTTTAGTATGAGAGGCTCTGTCTAGGTTTTCTCAAATATATATATATTGACTATCAAAATTCATCTCCCTTGACAAGTTAATATAGTTTGTCTTATTGTTCACTTTTCTTGTAACCTGGGTGATTTGGCAGAGAAATTCGTATTGGTGGAGATAGGTGTTCCTATATTGAGCAACTTTTTCATTGCCCATTTTGTCTGGCCAAAAAAAAAAAAAAAGAAATGCCTAGGTACTTGGCTGTTAGGTTATACAAGGCCGACAGACATATCTAGAATCCCTAATTAATTTTTTTGTGCTGATAGAGTTCGTTTGGAAGCTTATTCATATTCAGGCTTTTTGCTGAATGATATATCTTAAAGCTAATTCATAGCATGTATGCATTTGCCTAGAGTAGAGTTCCCAAAACACATCAAAATCAAGATAGAAGTCTTTTCTTGGACTATTTACATATAAATCTACTTGCAATATGTATTATTCAATAACTTATCGTGAAGCTGTATGGACAAAGTGAAGGCCCTATCAAAATTTCTGGAACAATAGGGATAACTAGAATAGGAGACGGCATCAGTATAAAATATCTGAGAAATTGAGAATCGTGACATAAAAAGGTGAATAATTTGATTGAAAAAGGATTTAAGGTCATATTATTAGCAATGGAAGTTATTTTGCTTGTTTAGCATTTAATAAACGAGTGATCTGAACTTGTTGAATTCTGAAAGAGTAAAAGGAACGAAAGTGTGAAGCCCACAGGAAAATTAACTTTTCTCAACAACATCAACTGTTGTTAATAGTAATGTACTTGAATAGGAAGTTAACTGGGGAAGACATCAAGACAGCATGGCCGTTATCTTTATTTATAGGGAGTAATTGCATGATGCATTGCGCTATGCATTTTATTCTTGTGATTTTACTGTGCTCTTAACCAATTTCTGTTGTATCAGCTACTGACGTGGGAGGAGAGGTTGTAGAGGTAGGATCTAGTGTAAAAGATTTCAAGGTTGGCGACAAGGTTGTGGCTATGCTTAATACCCTGGTAAGTCCAATTCTTTTTCAAATGTTTTATTTATCTCTCTTGCATTTTGGAGCTTGGTTGAAACTTAAGAAGTGAAGGGCATGCGAGGGTTTACATTCGTTTTACATGAATATTGTTTCTGTTTCTTGTTGGGTGCCTTTACAGTTCAATGCTACTTACTTTTGTTTTTTATTTATATGGTAAATCCCCCTTTTCATACCCTCCTCCCCATGGGCCAACAACAGTTCTCCAAGTTACTCAAGCTCCTTATCTCTTGTTTGGAAGGACTCACGTGACGAGAGCAATCTGCCCTTGTCCTATCTTGTAGTATTTCTCCTTCTTTTGCTTAACCATTTCATGTTGAACCATAATATGGTTTTCTATCCTTTATGCTTGTTGGATCTTCATGAGCTTTGATGCAGAATGGAGGTGGATTGGCTGAATATGCGGTGGCTAAGGAGAGTTTGACTGTTCCGAGACCAGCCGAAGTATCAGCTGCCGAAGGTGCAGGTCTTCCTGTTGCTGGTGTTACAGCGCTTCAGGCCCTTGTAAATCCTGCTGAGGTCAAGCTCGATGGAACTGGACCCCGGAAGAACATTTTAGTTACAGCTGCCTCTGGTGGTGTCGGTCACTATGCTGTGCAATTGGCGAAACTTGCTAACACCCATGTTACTGCTACCTGTGGAGCCCGTAACTTTGATTTTGTGAAGAGCTTAGGAGCAGATGAGGTTCTTGATTACAAGACCCCAGAGGGAGCAGCTCTTAAGAGTCCATCAGGCCAAAAATATGATGCAGTAATTCACTGTACTACAGGCATTCCATGGTCTACCTTTGAGCCTAATTTAAGTGCGAAAGGGAAGGTCATCGACCTGACTCCTGGACCTAGTGCCATGTGGACCTATGCAGTAAAGAAACTAACCTTCTCAAAGAAGCAGTTGGTGCCATTGCTTTTAATTCCCAAGAAGGAGGACCTGGACTTTGTTGTTAGTCTTGTGAAGGAAGGGAAACTTAAAACAGTGATCGACTCCAAACATCCCCTAAGCAAGGGTGAAGATGCTTGGAGCAGGAGCATTGATGGACATGCAACAGGAAAGATTATTGTGGAGCCATAGAGTAGTCTTTCAAATGATGTTAATGTTATATAGGTGTGTGATAAAAGGTTTGGGAGGCATGTTTATTATGACAGGTAAATCTATCCAGCGATAACAATTTTCATTTGCCTTGCATGGATGCGCAGTGTGTCAACTGGTTTTCCACCTGTATGGTGTGTGATAAATCTTTATTTCTCTGGGAGTTGTTTCATGACATGTATTTTACTGAAGTTGTCTCCCTGCTCCCTCCCAATCGTACAGTTTCAATTAATTCCTGCATATACTGTGTTACGTTCTTTATCTGAATAATGGTGTATGGTAAGAAAGTATGCGAGTTCGTTCACATGGTGTTTTGTAATTGTATTTAATTCCACAGGTGGACGCATCAAGAATGTATCTAAAATGAAAGAAAGTGATCGAAATCCTTGGAGTATTAAAAAGAAAACTAGGACAAACTAAAACGAAAAGGAGCTGTCTAAAAATAAAATCGAAGATGCAGATTAAGAATTATGATTAAAAAGCAGTCGCCAAGAGGGAGCAAATGACTTTGAATTTTGCTTATGTTAGGGATATATTAAATATGCTCTGGATCCAATGTCATATTTGATGATTTGAATATATTTTTTTGTGAACGTTATTTCATATATATACGGCATTTGATATTCTTTTATCATTGTTATTAATTGCTTAATTAATTTGATAAGGTCCTTAATTAAATTTTGAGACTTGACATTATGATGGAGATCATGATAATGAGAGTGAAGTTTCTTATAATTTAATATAAATTTTGTTCATGACCATAGGATTATTAATTTGGACATTAATAATCCGGTTAGATCAATATCTATGTGATCATCTTTATAGGATAAAGATTAGTTGATCTCATTAACTAAATCACATAGATAGATGATGCATGTAGAGATATGATCATTGAACCGATTCATTGGATAATTCCTAATGGTTAGAATTACCATAACTGTCAATAGGATATTCTCTTGAAGAATGTGATGTAAAAATTTCCTTTGACCTGAGATCGTCGTAATAATTGACAAGTTATTTATTGTGCTTTGATACCAGAAACCTATGGCCCTAGGGCGATAGTTGAAAGGATATTGGGTATGATTAAATGCTTGTAGAATTAGTGATTGATCAAGATCGAATCTGTCAACTCTTGGTAATGAGTTTAAGCTCTATGTTTTCATGAATTATAACGACCAAATTAAGACCTTGGCCAGGGCAATTGAATGAAGATAGAAAAAAATTTCTTAGGTCATTCAATGGTCGATTATATTTGACATGAACACGTAGTTGGTTGCCTATTAGGATTTGACAGTTGAACCATATCCTAGGGTGATCCAAAGCTATAAGGACAGAAGGAATTACTACATTATTCTTCTACAGGTTCTTGAGAGTAAATTGTATACTTCATGTTATCCGGTCGATAAGGAGTGTTGCTAGACGCCACCCTTGATTAGTATATTGATGTGATCAATTTACTACTGACTTAGTATTGAACCTATGGGGTCGCACACTAACGAGTGTTCTGATCTTTGCTAAAGGATTAATTGCTTTATTATTTGATAATTAAATTAAAGAATTTAATTAGTCAAATAAATTTAGTTATTAGTCCAAATGAAATATTATTATATTCTTTGCTAGCACAGAGGATATAATTAATATTGTGAACAAATTGAAATATATTTGGAATAGAAAAACGAAATTATATCTCTTGGTTAAAATATATATATATATATATATATATATATATATATATATATATATATATATATATATATATATATATATATATATAATTAGCACTTATTTTATATAAAAGATGTTATATAAAATATTAATAAAGTCTTGTTAGTAAATCCAATTTTGAATTGGATTAATTAACATGGAAAGTCTTTATGGTATTATCTACAATTTTCAACCCATTTGATATGGGAGATAACTTTTTAATAGGAAAATATTAATAAGAAGAATTCAATTTAGAATTGAATTCTATAAATGTGTTGCATGTTTTTATTTTCAAATATTGACTAAGTTATAGAATTCAATTTAGAATTGAATTCCATAAATGAATTACATGTTTTTATTTTAAAATGGTGACTAAGTT
This sequence comes from Nicotiana sylvestris, assembly GCF_000393655.2. Classification (NCBI taxonomy): domain Eukaryota; kingdom Viridiplantae; phylum Streptophyta; class Magnoliopsida; order Solanales; family Solanaceae; genus Nicotiana; species Nicotiana sylvestris. The sequence continues at coordinate 54,394,135 of NC_091065.1, forward strand.
GTAGAATTCAATTTAGAATTGAATTCCGAGATATGAGTTACATGTTTTTTAAAAATGTTGACTAAGTTGTAGAATTCAATTTAGAATTGAATTCCATAAATGAGTTACATGTTTTTATTTTAAAATGTTGACTAAGTTGTAGTATTCAATTTAGAATTGAATTCCATAAATAAGTTACATGTTTTTTAAATATTTACCATAAGACATGTGATTTGTATTTTCCAATAGAAATTATGTATATAGATATATATATGTGTGTGTGTGTGAGAGAGAGAGAGAGAGAGTCTTAATTAAGAATTAGAGAGACATAGATCTTATACATATTGTAAAGAAACCAGGAGAGTTATTCTTGAGAAGAAAAATTACTTTGAGAAAGTAATAGTGCAATATAAAACCAAGGTAGAAAATACTAGTACAAGAAAATTGCTTTTTGTTCTTCTACCTTTGAGTTGAGATTTTTGAGAAAAATTTCAACACAATATGTTCATTCAATTTGTTCACGGGGTTTTATTGATCAAAGAGTTGATAGCAAGGACCAGTCTCGGTGTGGATATACATAGAGTCTTCGCACTATCGAAGAAATTTAAAAACGAGACTCTCTTCACATGGTACATCTTAGATCTGATCTTTGATATGTAAATAAATTTTAAACACGAAAATTTCTGTCTAGGATTGCTTTTATCTTCCGTTGCGTGTTATGAACACCTCTATGCAATCCTACAGTGGTATCAGAGCCATGGTTTCTCGTGTTTAAAATTTATTTACAAAATATTTTATGATTATATTTGAAAAGTTTAAACCATAATACATGTGTCTTGTGCACTAGACAAATTGTTTGAATGCATGGATTGATATTATTTTATTGTGAATAAAATATATATTCATATAAGTTAAACTACTGAGATAGTTCGTAACTTGAATTTAAATTTCGTATAAGATACGACGGTAATCTATAATATTAGATTATACAGTTATTTAAATTGTTATTAGTTTATGAGGTATTAACTAATAATAATTTCTGGCATGAGTTATTTTATGTGATATATAAGATAAACATGTTAGAAGTATGTTGAATTTCATTTTTATGTCACATGCTTGTTCGGCATATGATTTTGAATTATTTATTACATGTGATGTAAATTAGTTTAGGACAAAACATGTAGACAACTTAAACCAAATTCATGTGCTATGAAAGATTTGATCATCATGTTATTAAAAGTTGTTTTAGTAACAATTCCCTCTTACTAAAATTTGAGTTCTTGAATAATAAAATATAAGATATTTTATTATAGAGCTATCCATCAAAGTAAGTAATTTTACTTATCTCTTGTTTATAAGGAGCGGCCTGACTACCAGGAGACTTATAGTTTGAGAATATGTTAAAATTATTTATTTGCATTAGATGTATGGATTGAAAGAATTATTCAATTTTACACTAGACGCCTGGACTACCCGGGGGAGTATAAAATTTAATAAGTTCTTTGCTATCATGATGATTGAACTCAATTATGCCAATAGGATCGGCCTGACTACCAGGAGACTATTTGACATAGAGCTATTTAAGGAAGTTGTATAAGGATAAAATTGGTAAGAGTACCTACCTTTAAGATATATGTGAGAAACGACTTGACTTCCAAGGGGATCATACATATTGTTGAAGGATTCCTTTACTCCACTAATAGAAATAAAGATTTCTTAAACTATAATGAGGGTAAATAGTTTAAAATAATTAGTGGAAATATCATTTAGATAAAAGTCCATTTCTTTATGATATATGTAAATATGTTCTTATATTATTGCCTTTTCTTTTCAATATTTTAGATGTCTCAATATGTATGTTATATCACTACGTGAAATACTTGAGACTAACACGTTGGTAGGACCAAACTTTGATGACCGGTATAGAAATTCGAGAATTGTTCTCATGCATGAAAAGCTTATTAATGTGATCGATAAGCTTGGAAAGATAATCCCACTAGAGAATGATGTTCAAGGCACCAAGGTTTATCAGAAACACTTGGAAGAATGCCTTGCTATTAAACACATCATTCTCGCTTCTATGAGTTCTGAACTCCAGAGGAAACATCAGAATATGGATCCAACTGCAATTATTGAACATCTTAAGAAGATGGTTGATATACAGTTGGACATTGAAAACTCTTCGATTGGACCCCTTGTTAATCATGTGATTGTTCTTACCGAAGAACATGAGAAGTTGAGGTACAAGCTTAGTAAAGAGCTTTCTGAAGATTTGATCTTGCGGTCAGTATATGATGATGAATGTTTTCACTGTAAGAAGAAAGGATATTGGAAGAGAAACTGCAAGGAGTATTTTGCTACTCTAAAGGACAAGAAACAAGGTGAGACATTAATGAAAAATGTTTTCAAGGTTTCTTTAGCTACTACTAATTCTTCACTGTGGGTATTTGATACTACCAGTAGTTATAACATCTGCAATATATTGCAAGGGTTCAAGATAAATAGGAGACTAAAGAAAGGAGAAATTAATCTGCAAGTTGGAAATGGTGCAAAAGTTGCAGCCATAGCTGTTGGATCAAATTCCTTACTAATGCCTTCGGGCAAAGTACTTATGCTAGATGATTGTTATTATGTTCCTAAATTTGTTTCGAACATAATTTCAGCTTCTATGTTGGACAAACGTGGTTTTCACATAAATATAGGCAATGGTATTTGCTCTATTTATTATGGTGATAAGTTATATGTGAATGATAATTTATATGTGAATGGCTATCTCCAACATGATGTTTATGTCTTACCTAATGTAAATGCTAATTCGATTATGCATGTTTCAAGTCTTAAGAGAAAAAGAGATGATCAAGTAAATCATACATACCTTTGGCATTGTAGGCTTGGTCATATTGGAGAGAAAAGAATTAACAAGTTGTACAAGGAAGGGTACCTTGACAAATATAATTTTGAATCATATCCAACTTGTGAATCTTGTCTCAAAGGAAAATTGACCAAATCTCCATTTACTGGAAGTGGAGAAAGAGCTACTGAATTATTGGGACTAATTCATATAGATGTTTATGGGCCCATGAAAATTCAAGCTAGAGGTGGATATTCTTACTTCATCACTTTCATTGATGATATGTCAAGATATGGATTTGTGTATCTTATGAAACACAAATCTGAATCTTTTGAAATGTTCAAAAGGTTTCGTAGTGAAGTTGAGAAACAGACGGGTAAAAGTATCAAGGTACTAAGGTCTGATAGAGGTGGAGAATATCTTAGTGAAGATTTTACTAAGTATCTCAAAAAGAATGGAATTCTCTCACAGTGGACACCTCCAGAAACACCACAATATAATGGTGTGTCTAAAAGGAGAAATCGAACCTTATTAGATATGGTGAGATTTATGATTAGGTTCACTGATCTTCCAATAAATTTATGGGGATATGCTTTGGAAGCCGCAACATACTTACTTAATAAAGTTCTCACTAAGTCAGTCTCTACGACACCATATGAGATATGGAAAGGATATAAGCCTAACCTTAAACATATTAAAGTTTGGGGGTTGTCCAACTTATGTTAAGAGACTGCAGTCTGATAAACTTGACTCAAGATCTGATAAGTGTAGGTTCATTGGGTATCCCAAAGAAATAATGTGATATTATTTCTATCACCCTTCTGACCATAAAATGTTTGTGGCTAGAGGAGCAATCTTTTTGGAAAGGGAATTTCTTTTGGAAGGAAATTATAGTGGAGATATAGAACTTGATAAAGTTCAGGAAATTAATGAATCAACACAAAATAAAGATCATGAGACCCAAGTTGAAGAACTTTTATTGGATGTTTTGAAGTTGCCAAGGAAGTTGTCATCTTCAACGGTTGAAGTTCAAGAACAGGTTAATGAACCAGTTCCAAACCAAATTAAACAACAATCATATCTGTACAAGGTGAACAAGTTGTACAAGTACCTCTTAGAAGGTCTACCCGAGAACGTCATGTACCAACTAGATTAAATCTAATGGTACAAGATGATGTATCAAGTGAGGTTGATCATAATGATGATGACCCTAAGACCTATGAAGATGCTATACAAAGTTCTGACTATGAGAGATGACAAAAGGCCATGGAATCCGAAATGGAATCCGTGAAGGAAAATAAAGTATGGACTTTAGTTGAACCTTCAAAGGATATAACCTATAGGTTGTAAATGGTGTTTTAAGAAAAAGATTGGAGCAGACGGAAAGGTGGAGACCTACAAAGCCCGTCTTGTTGCCAAGGGATATCGTCAAATGGAAGGCATCGACTATGACGAGACTTTCTCTCCCGTGGCAATGCTCAAATCAATTTAGATTCTTCTTGCTATAGCAGCATACTATGATTATGAAATATGGCAAATGGATGTGAAAATAACTTTCCTTAATGGTGATCTAGAAGAGGATGTGTATATGACGCAATCTGAAAATTTCACATCTCCGTCTGATCATAATAATATTTTCCAGCTACAAAGATCCATTTATGGACTAAAGCAAGCTTCTCGAAGTTGGAATATTCGCTTTAACAAGACAATTGAAAAGTTCAATTTTGTTAGATGCGAAGAAGAACCTTGTGTGTACAAAAAGGTTAGTGGGAGCACAATTATATTCTTAGTATTATATGTTGATGATATATTGCTCATAGGGAATGATATACCAGCACTGCAAAGTACCAAGATTTGTCTATCTGAACAGTTCTCCATGAAAGACTTGGGAGAAACAGCTTATATATTGGGAATAAAGATCTATAGAGATAGATCGAGGAAGCTGCTTGTACATTCCCGGTCTTTGTATATTGATACCATTTTGAAAAGGTATGACATGGATAATTCCAAAAGAGGCTATCTACCGATAAGCACTGGAATTACTCTCAGTAGAGAGGATTGTCCTAAAACACCTGAAGAGAGAGTAGGCTCTCATACGCTAGTGTAGTGGGAGCTATCATGTATACCATGACATGTACACGTCCCAATGTGGCTTATGCACTAGGAGTGACTAGTCAATATCAGGCAAATCCTGGTGAGGAACATTGGAAGGTGGTCAAGACCATTCTTAAGTACTTAAAAAGGACTAAAGACCAATTCCTCATGTATGGAGATTCTGAGTTGAAACTTGAAGGTTATACTGATGCAAGTTTCTTTTCAGATAGAGATGATAGCAAATCTATTTCTGATTATGTATTCACCATAAATGGTGGTGCAGTGAGTTGGAAAAGTTCCAAACAAACTACAATAGCTGATTCAGTGACTGAAGCAGAATATATAGCAGCTAGTGAAGCTGCTAAGGAAGCTATATGGATGAAAAAGTTCTTAACTGAACTTGGTGTGGTTACTTCAATAAAGGGTGCAATTCCATTGTTGTGTGACAATACTGGAGCCATTGCTCAAGCAAAAGAATCAAGATCACACCAAAAATCCAAACACATTCTGCGGAAGTATCACTTGATAAGAGAAATCATTGAACGTCGTGACGTCGAGATTCAAAAGGTTGATGGAAAAGAAAATGCTGAAGACCCATTCACTAAAGCTATTGGAGCAAAGGAGTTTGACAAGCACAAGTGGAAATTGGGAATGAAGTACAAGAGCGATTGGCTCTAGTGCAAGTGGGAGATTGTTAGAGATATATTAGATATGCCCTAGATCCAATATCATATTTGATGATTTGAACATATTTTTTTGTTAACGTTATTTCATATATAATATATATATATATATATGTATATCATTTGATATTCTTTTATCATTGTTATTAATTGCTTGATTAATTTGATAAGGTCCTTGATTAAATTTTGAGACTTGACATTATGATGGAGATCGTGATAATGAGAGTGAAGTTTCTTATAATTTAATATAAATTTTGTTCTTAATTATAGGATTATTAATTTGGACATTAATAATCCGGTTAGATCAATATCTATGTGATCATCTTTATAGGATAAAGATTAGTTGATCTCATTAACTAAATCACATAGATAGATGATGCATATAGAGATATGATCATTGAACTGACTCATTGGATAATTCCTAATGATTAGAATTACCATAACTGTCAATAGGATATTCTCTTGAAGAATGTGATGTAAAAATTTCCTTTGACCTGAGATCGTCATAATAATTGACAAGTTATTTATTGTGCTTTGATACCAGACACCTATGGCCCTAGTGCGATAGTTGAAATGATATTGTGTATGATTAAATGCTTGTAGAATTAGTGATTGATCAAGATGGAATCTGTTAACTCTTGGTAATGAGTTTAAGCTCTATGTTTTCATGAATTATAAACGACCAAATTAAGACCTTGGCCAGGGCAATTGAATGAAAGAAGAAAAGAATTTCTTAGGTCATTCAATGGTCGATTATATTTGACATGAACACATAGTTGGTTGCCTATTAGGATTTGACAGTTGAACCATATCCTAGGGTGATCCAGAGCTATAAGGACAGAAGGAATTACTACATTATTCTTCTACAGGTTCTTGAGAGTAAATTGTATACTTCATGCTATCCGGTCGATAAGGAGTGTTGCTAGACGCCACCCTTGATTAGTATATTGATGTGATCAATTTACTACTGACTTAGTATTGAACCTATGGGGTCGCACACTAACGAGTGTTCTGATCTTTGCTAAAGGATTAATTACTTTATTATTTGATAATTAAATTAAAGAATTTAATTAGTCAAATAAATTTAGTTATTAGTCCAAATGAAATATTATTATATTCTTTGCTAGCACAGAGGATATAATTAATATTGTGAACAAATTAAAATATATTTGGAATAGAAAAACGAAATTATATCTCTTGGTTAATATATATATAATTAGCACTTATTTTATATAAAAGATGTTATATAAAATATTAATAAATTCTTGTTAGTAAATCCAATTTTGAATTGGATTAATTAACATGGAAAGTCTTTATGGTATTGTCTACAATTTTCAACCCATTTGATATGGGAGATAACATTTTAATAGGAAAATATTAATAAGAAGAATTCAATTTAGAATTGAATTCTATAAATGTGTTGCATGTTTTTATTTTCAAATATTGACTAAGTTATAGAATTCAATTTAGAATTGAATTCCATAAATGAGTTACATGTTTTTATTTTAAAATGGTGACTAAGTTGTAGAATTCAATTTAGAATTGAATTCCGAGATATGAGTTACATATTTTTTAAAAATGGTGACTAAGTTGTATAATTCAATTTAGAATTGAATTCCATAAATGAGTTACATGTTTTTATTTTAAAATGTTGACTAAGTTGTAGAATTCAATTTAGAATTGAATTTCATAAATAAGTTACATGTTTTTTTAAATATTTACGATAAGACATGTGATTTGTATTTTCCAATGGAAATTATGTATATCTATATATATATGTGTGTGTGTGTGTGTGAGAGAGAGAGAGAGAGAGAGAGAGAGAGAGAGAGAGTCTTAATTAAGAATTAGAGAGACATAGATCTTATACATATTGTAAAGAAACCAAGAGAGTTATTCTTGAGAAGAAAAATTACTTTGAGAAAGTAATAATGCAATATAAAACCAAGGTAGAAAATACTAGTACAAGAAAATTATTTCTTGTTCTTCTACCTTTGCGTTGAAATTTTTGAGAAAAATTTCAACATAATATTTTCATTCAATTTGTTCACGGGGTTTCATTGATCAAAGAGTTGATAGCAAGGACCAGTCTCGGTGTGGATACACATAGAGTCTTCGCACTATCGAAGAAATTTAAAAACGAGACTCTCTTCACAAGGTACGTCTTAGATCCGATCTTTGATATGTAAATAAATTTTAAACACAAAAATTTCTGCCTAGGATTACTTTTATCTTTCGCTGCGTGTTATGAACATCTATATGCAATCATATAGCTACATTTATAAACCAGCCTCAACAGTATATGCAGCAATTACTTGAAACTGCAGGATTGGGAGGGAACAGGGAGACTACTCCGTTAAATGGCAAAATAAAGTTAGCCCTGAATTATGAATTAAATACACTTAATTCAAAGTGTGCCCAAGGCAGTCCATTTTTTTCCGTCCACTTTTTTGTTGTCGACTTTGATATCACGTACCAATAAGGTCGTGACACATGTCATAACTCCAAAAAAATCTAATTAATTTACACCCTAATTAATAATTCTTTCATATAAAAAAACAAATAGAAGTTCCCCCTCTCCAACCCATCTCTAGTTCAGCAGGTAGAAAACACGTAGAATAAGAAGCGAAAGCTAAAATTGGGAAAGATTTCGAGATGGTTTTCTCCAAATAGAAGGAATGATTTGTTTGCTCCTAGTTAGTAATTGCAATTGAGGATAGGCAAGACAATTAGGCAGCAGATGAAACAGAAAAGTATTCATGTCTTAATTTCTTCTCCAAACTAAAAAGACACTCCGGCAAATCACTATGGTTCAATCAGCTAGTGTTTCGGTAATTGACGGATTTCAGTGTTGTGTCCCAACCTCGACGATCTCCACCAGCACCGGAATTCTACCTTCCTCCACCAGCGCCGTCCTTGCCTCTGTCACTGATATCAATTCGCTCACCATGAACGCCGATTTATTCACATGTTTGAACTTCAATCCGCCATTAGTTCCACTAAGGCTTCATCAAGCCAGCTTGTACTGCTCTCACTTTTTTCCCATTCTCAGAACACAGAGAGTACAGAGCTGATGATGCGTCTCTTTTACTGCGAAATTTTTTCAATTTCTAAAAGGTTCACTAGCGGAGGTATTGCTCCGATTCTGATTGGGGTGCTAGGGTGTGGAAGAGGGACCAAATTATTTGAAGATATAACAATCAGAAATAAAAAGAAAAAGAGATAACTTTAAAAAATAAAAAAAGCTGTACAAGCGGCATTTAGATAATGGTTCAGACCCAAAAATTTACATACATTCGCCCTCTTTTAGGTGTAAAACATGTGTGTGCCATTGGTAAAAAGTGATGTGTCTTATGCACGCTCTAGAAAAGTTGAGTGTGTAAATTGATTTTTATCTGCAAAAAACATATAACAAGAATTTATTCATAATTCATGGGTAAGCTATGTATTTTGCCCACTAAAATACAAGTCATGAAACAACTCCATTCATAGTTGAATGCACCTTTTAGCATACATATTAGTTGATCAACTAAAGCCTACTCTTAAACTAGTTGGTGTAGTCTTAACGAACATTTCAGATCTATATAGTTTATTGAGCCACTGGATTTCAATCCTTATCTCCCAAATATGAAATACATATGAATTAATTGACTTCCAAATGCGAACCACAATTGAATAATTAGTTTTACAAGTTAGCTGTTGTTACTAGTGTTTAGCGGCAGTTTCTCGGAGAAGTTTTTGAAGGAAAAAAAAGTGTTTGAATAGTTGTTTTCTAAAATGTAACTTTTTATGATGTTCTGAAAAGTCTCTTTGGAAAAACAGCTTATGCGTCAAAATTCGCCCTAGAATATTTAAGATAAGATAACATTAAAGAAAGAATTCTCGAGTCGTCTTTAGTCGAGGTGGACTAGGAAGCAATAAGACTCATAGTCGAAGAGTCGACAAGAGCCGTGATTGAGATATCAATAATGGTCGAGATCGAGCACCATTGATGAAGCTGTAATGGCTAGTTTTCGAAATAGAATATTAAAGAGAATATTCTAGTAGATATTCTCCGCACTTGTACTATTAGGGTTTACTAGGAATATGTCTCATTCAACTAGAAAAAGAGTTAATGATATGGGCATGTGATGGACAAGAGGGGTTGCTCTGATGGTAAGCAACCCCCACTTCCAACCGAGAGGTTGTGAGTTCGAGTCTCCCCAAGAGCAAGGTGGGAAGTTCTTGGAGGGAAGGATGCCGGGGGTCTATTTGGAAACAGTCTCTCTACCCTAGGGTAGGGGTAAGGTCTGCGTACACACTACCCTCCCCAGACCCCACTAAGTGGGATTATACTGGGGGGTTGTTGTTGTTGTTGTTGTTGTTGTTGATATGGGCATGTGATATTCATTTGTAAGAACACACTTTGACAAAAAAATTCTCTCTCTTAGTACGATACAAATATCACCTTTTCACTAAGATTCTTATCGATATTATTCCATACTTTTCCATCATATTCGAGAATAATTCGAACATTTAAGGATTTGTCTGTCACTCATCATTGTCAGAAGGGACAACCATCTAGTATATCCTTTATTGGGTGAATCTTTCTTCCTATTTACTTAAGTGCCATTTATTTTAATTCATTGCTATTAAATGCTGCATTATTACTCATGCTTTTTGGAATAGTTATTGCATACTGTTATCACTATTCGGCCAGATCTATCTGACATTTATCACACTCTCGGAAGCTACATCTAGAAATATTATTGTTAACTAAGCTTAACTCATCACATAAATTTAATTATTTGACCCAAGAATCATATTTTTGGGTCAAACAATTTGGGTCCGTTTGTGGGGATTTCTTAGCTAAATTTTTAGTTTCCTCTAATCTACAACTAACACGGGTCACTAACGTCACAAAAAAACAAGATCTCCTTTCCTTGTGTACAGAAATCCCAACATGGCAGGTAACCAAGAAGAAAGGACGAGGATAATAAATGACCTCCCGACCAACCTCATGAACATCATCAACGAAAGCTGTAAAATGGCAGACGAAGGGGCGACGCCCAGTGCCTCTCCTAGGCGAAAAGGTTCACCGCCCCCTCACGATAGCATCACAAAGTCTAGTTGTAAGGGAGCTTCCATATCTGTGGGGGAAGAGATGTTCCCAACTGTAAAAAGCTCCTTGAAGTGTGGCTAACTGACATGCTAGCCAACGTCCTCAACAAGCCCACTCGAGACACGACTACAAAAAAACGAAGGCGGATGAGCAGTGCAACCAGCCTTTTCCTCCAACCAAAGGTAATACTCAAAAGTTATTGATAGTGCAAAGGACAACGCCCTTGCATCCATTTTGAAAAGGATGGAAGAAATGGAGAATGAAAATAAGGCACTCCGAGACCAAATGAAAGAATACCAAGAAAAAGTCGATAAAATACCAAGTGCCCCTAAGCTATTGCCGAAGAGGGATGCCGCCGGTTTGTCAAACAGCCGTACAGTGATGATTCCGCCCCACATGCTATACCAAAAACCTTTAAAATGCCACATTACCTCAGGATATATGATGGCACAACCGACCCTGAAGATCATGTGACTCATTATGTCACCGCCATAAAAGGCAACGACCTCGCCAAACACCAGGTGTCTTCCATCCTGCTAAAAAAGTTCGGCGAAACCCTCATGAGAGGCGCATTAACCTGGTATTCACAACACACACTTGATAGAAACCTTTGAAGAAATGGATGACAAGTTCGTAATGGCCCACGCGGGAGCCAAGAAGACCGAGGCGAGAGTGAACAACATATTTGATATTAAACAATCTTTGGGAGAGGGATTGAGGGACTTCCTCACCCGGTTCAACCGAGTAAGGATGACTTTGCCGAACGTATCTGAAGGGAGAGCGGTCACTGTAGGCATGTGATTTTTGACCCTCCCCAAGATTTTTTATATTTTAGCATGTAAATATTTAATTTAGGCCTAATATCGCTATTTCAACTAATTTTGACTCTTTTACTTTATTTTATTACAAGAAAATAAAAATTACAAAAAAACAGTTTCATTAATATTTTGTAGTCATTTTTAATCTTGAAAACACCAAAAAATAGTTTTGTTTTAACGGTCAGTCTTATTTTAATAGTTATTTTACTTAAGTAAGACTAATTAATAAATGAGGTCGTATTTTAGTCTCATTCGCGGAGAAAGAATAAAACTTGGGCTCGAGCAACCCATTTTTAGGCCTAATTTTAGACATAGCCCATAATTCTAGGCCCATACCCCTTAACCTAAAAAGACCCTACAAATACCTAGATCTAGACTCTACAATCAGCTATATATAGGCTAACGCCTAAATCGGTGAAAGGAGATACAATCAGTAAAAAGAGAATACACAAAATACACATTAGGCCTAGACTAGACTCTAAGACCTAAGGGAAAAGGCTGATCCGCCGTTCTCATCTGGGAACTAAGGCCTAAAGAGCTAAGGAGCATTTTTCACAAAAATGAAAGGCTGAAGGTCTTCATCTTCCTCATGGACCTTAGACTCTAAGACCTAAACCTATAGGGATACAATCAGCGTCATTTTCATCTTGGAGCTAAGGCTAAAGACCAAAAGAATTCTCCAGCAGCTGCTTCTTCAATCAGCCGCAAAAAAAATGACCCCACCCCATCGATTCATCTGTTTCCACGACAACAACCACATATCTCTCTTTTGTTTTGAAAAGAAAATTAGTCCTGGTTCTGGCCGTTTTCGAGTTCGTCACCGATCGAGATTGTTTGACGTTGATTCCGATTCGAGCCTTGCTGCTGCTCGAGGTTCATTCTGTTTTGAGTTCAAGGTTGTCCGTCGAGGTCTTCGTACGTGGTCCGCGAGATCCAAACGATTTATTGCTATACATTTGACGCTCATTTGTCAATATATTGGAAATCTTATTCAAAGGTTCATCATTTATCCTCTTGTCTAATTTTACTTGAGTAAAGCTATCCATTTTGTGTTCGAATGATGTTATATGGTTATGACTGCCAAACGATTGTTTGGTTATGACTGCCATATGATTGTTTGGTTGTCTTGTGTTTTGTTTAAAATTTTCTCTTAATTTGTTTTCAGTATGCTTAGTTTGATATGATACATTAGATGGAATAGAAATGTTTCATGCCTTCTATACAAGCTGAACATGTATACACCATTATTGATATGGCAAACGAGTTTACTTGAGATTGCCATCTCCGACACTTTGTCGTCTTCTCCCTATTATATTTCTTTGAGAGGGATCTTCAATTTTTTGTCATTTCACCATGGTTGTTAATGTGGTAATTGTTCCTTAGTTGTTCATCTGCTAGTTGGCCTGAGAGAGTTGCGTATGCTTTGAAGAGCTGTAAAGTAATGAATTGGAAGTATTTCTTCATGGTTTCTTCCCTTAGAATGTTTGATAGAACTTTACTATATTAAGTTTAAAAACTTTTCATGCTCGCGTTCTTCTTTATTTAATTGCCTGCTGGTAGCATGTTTAGGTCGACCGCACCCGGGTAGGTGGACCTTTAGGCGTGTTTTGAATTTATCGTCGTAATTGTGGACACGTTCGTGCGACATAATTACGATTCCTTAATGATAGATTGAGGTGTGCCATCCATAATTTAATCATTCATGGCCCTCATACTAATTTTATAACTTAGATATTAAAAATGAACTTCGTAGTTTGCTTTAGGCGCGTTAATTATATAATTATCATGGGTACTAAAATTCGGGGGTGCATTTCATGTGACCTGGTTTTAATTTCCAACAAGGTTAAATAGAACGTGTCGTGAACCACGGGTGCATTTCATGTAGCATAGCTTGCGATGTGCTTTAAGTAACCTTAAATCAATTCTTTAAATAAATAAAAGCGATTTTAAAGTTAAAAATGCACATAGGTTTAAAAGTATTTTAAAATCAGATAATTAAGCCAATAATAATAGTTGAGCGACCGTGCTAGAACCACGGAACTCGAGAATGCCTAACACCTTCTCCCGGGTTAATAGAATTCCTTACCCGGATTTCTGTATTCGCGGACTATAAACATAGTCAATCTTTCCTTGATTCGGGATTTGGACCGGTGACTCGGGACACCATAAATTATCCCCAGTGGCGACTTTAAATTATAAACAAAATAATCTCATTTCGATTGTCACTTTAATTGGAAAAACTCCCTTATCCCCTTTCGGAGGTAGTTAAAAGGAGGTGTGACAGCTCTGGCGACTCTGCTGGGGAAAAGAACCCAGAATTTCTGGTTCAGGGTTCAGAATTCGAGCTTAGAATATCTGTTATAGTTGGCTTTATCTATTATTTGATTCTTACATATTTGAACCTAATGTGCTAAATGCCATTTTTTACCGCTTTGATATTGTTTGGACTGTATATAAACTGTTACAAAACCCTTCTCTCTCTGAGTCTTCTAAATCATCTGGGAAGTGTGCACTTCGTGTGACTTCTTTTCTGTTAGAGTCATATTCCAATTTTAGAACGAGGTTCGGACAAGTTGCAAAGCCGGTGAAGCTTCTGCATTCCCGGTACATTGCCTCCCCCCGGCTCGAGCTGTCCACTCAGGTAAGCTAGGTCTAGAACAAATAATCCCAGGTTTTTAAACCTAGAATAACATAGCCTCATGTCGGATCCCTAGTAGGAACACTTGTTTGCATCACGTGCATCTGACTTTGGAGACTCAACACAGGGGTTGGGTCTGTCTAGGACAGGTGTACCCAAAAAATAAAAGACCATCATGATGCATCCTATGTGTTACATATTGCATTCTTCAAGGGTAAAAGGGTCATATGACGGACCAATGATAGTTTAGGAAAAATGAAAAAAGAAAAAAAAATGAGAAAGAAAAGAGGGTGAAGTGTGAAAATAAAGCAAGTAGGGCCCAGTTATGTTTTTTTTTCTTACATTATTTTTAAGGAAAAGACAAAAAATGAACATGGAAAAAAATCCAAAAAGATTTTGTATTTTCCCTTTATTTTTCAAAAAAAAAAGACAATAATATGTTTTCTCTTAATTAGTTATTTTTTAATTATTTCTCGACTGTATCCAATCTGCCCGAACTACGCGAACCTGATTTTCGTCTTTCGGGGCGTGATATGTAGGCAACCCACATAGGGTCCGGTCTTTCTAGTAAATCTTAGGTTCTCGGCTTTGCGGGGTCTTAGCCAATTTTTGCACTTCTAGCCACCTTTTGGCCAAATAAGCCATTTTACAAAAATAGCCTAAATCATGTCTTGCATGTGTCCAACATAAAGGGTTATTGTCTCATATAGTGTTCTAGGTCTTTAACTTATTGGGTTTTAATTTTCTCATACAGGTGTGGATCTACTTACCGGAGTTTGAGCATGACAGGCGCCCTAGGACCATCCAGTCAGGGTCGATCATTCAGGAGTTTGCTTAAGGAATTTTTTTTTATTATGTTTTGAATCTGTTGTTCTTTTTTATGTCGTCTTTTACCTTCTAGTTTTGTACAGTAATGTCGAGTTTTTTATTATTGTACTTTCTATTTTGTATTTGAAAAAAGTATGTTATAAATCAAAAATCCAAAAAAAAAGATACATTGCATTTTTATATTTTCGTTAGAATTTTCTTTAGAAATAATACTCCTAGAAACTAAAAAAAAAAATTGAGGTGATTTTTCCTTTAGAAAATTGATGTCTAAAACTCAAAAAAAAAATTGCTTTTATATTTCCTTTAGGATACTAGGACTAAAAACTCAAAAAAATGGGATTTTTCTCTTTTGATATCTCTTTACAAGTTTTCTTTAAGGTATTAATTCCAAAAATCCAAAAAGATTTTCTTTTGAGGTTCTTCTTTGGAAAATTATTGACAAATGAAAAAAATTCTTCTTATTTTCATTAGAACTTTGGGATATTGTACATAGAAGAAAAAAAACATACTTTATCTTTGATTTATCTTCAAGTTTCTCCCTTAGGTAATCAAAACTGAAATCCAAAAATATTTTTATCTTTTTTATTTCTTTGGTCGAAATCTTTCTTTCAGGATATCAAACGAAAATCAAAATATATTTCTTTGGTTTATTTTTTTAGATTTCCTTCCTAAAAAAGGATCAAAAATATTTTTCTCTTCTAGGATTTTTCCTTAATAGAGTATTTGTTTCAAAAAGGAAAAAAAAGAAAAAATGCCCGTTAAGCTTGAGTTTAGAATATGTTATAGAACATTAAGTCTAGAAAATTCAAAAAAAGAGATTTGTTTCTTTTATTTCTCTTTTCTCATTAGAGTAGTCATTAAAGTAAAAAAAGGAAAAAGGGAACGTTAGTTTGTTTACTTTATTTTCGTTCTTCCCGAACTACGCAAAGATTTGATTCATGCGAGGACATGATACATAGGCAACCTACATATGGCTCGATCAAATTATTTTTTTTATTAAAAGGAAAAAAAAGAAAAAAGAAAAAAAACAAAAAAAGAGAGAGGGTGAAGTCATGGCATGTGAGAAATAAGAGGAAAGAAAAGAGTGATAATTAGAAGAAAAAAAGAGGAAGGAAAATGAGCAAGCAAGTGCTAGAAAAGAAACGAAAAGAGAAGATTGAAGGGAACAAAATTGGGATGATGCCAAGTGACCTTGTGACCCTCGAAGTCATTCTAGAACCGTTAATTATTGCTAGGGGCATTGCACGCAATGTGATATTCTTAGCTGTTAAATGCCCTAACGCTAACGTGATGACCTTATTTTGTTCCTTTTTGTTATCTCCATTGAGCAGAAGAATGGTTGGTTTGTGGTTCTTAATGTAACTCATCCATACAACACAAGGCCAAAGAGCAAGGTAACCATGGATAGCAAAGACTTGGACACAAGGGTCACTGATCCGTCTAAGGGAATTGTTGAATCAGAATCTGAGTTGAAAGAAGAGATCTTAAGGTTGAAAGGACAGATGGTCGAAATATACCAAGCCTGGATTAGTGGGCTTCCTCCACCATCAGTTCCCACTAACTACAGTGAAAGCCTTGTCACCATTCCGCACTGTCACAAGTCCAGGATATCTCCCCACAACCTTTTCACACTCCACCCCCCAGAACCACCTCATATCCCGTTCCTTTGACCACTTATGTTTTTGTAGCTCATCCACCTGCTACCTTTCCTCGATCCTCTAGTGAGACTGTGTTCAAAATCTCCGATACCCAACACTATGCTCCAGAACAATTTTCAAGGTCTCAGGTCCATACTCTTACACTCCTCATTTTGAGCCTCCCGGTAAGACTGCAAAGCCTGCTAAGACAGTGGAGCAAGATGAGATATCTAGAAAGCTGAAAGGGTTTAAGATGTCAATGTTTAATTTATATGAGGGGCGTGGAGATCCAGTAGCCCATCTGAATGGTTATTGTAGTGAAATAAGAAGTGTTGGCGGGAAAGATAAGTTGCTGATGGCGTATTTCAGTGAGAGCCTGACTGGGGTAACTCTGGAATGGTATACTCGTCAAGATGTCAATAAGTGGCATACATGGGATGATATGGCTCAAGATTTTGTGTGACACTTTCAGTACAATATAGACATTGCCCTAGACCGCTCCTCCCTATCTCAGATGGAAAAGAAACCCAAGGAAAGTTTTAGGAAATTTTGGTTCAGATGGAATGAACAAGTTGCTCGGGACAGTCTTCCCATTGATAGAAAAGATGTTGCTGAGCCCCGCCAACGACAGGATCTAGTGGGCATTCCTGCTAAACGCTTTCAGCCCCAATACCGACCCCATGAATATCCCCGAGCTCCATATAATCCACCCCAGTATTATCCTCCGAACAAAGTTCAGCCGTTTTTCCAACCACTGGGTCACTCCAAAAGGCGAGCACGAGCACTGCAGAATCCCCACCAGCCTCCACAAAATTCTCAAGTGCCCTATAACACACATTCGAGCCAAGGGTGTAGAAGAGAACAAATGCTGAAAGATAATTTTACACCAATAGGAGGGTCCTATGCAATTTTGTTTGAGAGATTAAGTATTACAACATGATTGCACCTATTCCTCTAAATCATATAGACCCATGTGCGAGAAGCTTTGACCCTGTTAAAAGGTGTGAATACCATTCCAATGCTAGGGACACAATGTTGAAGATTGTCATGCCTTGAAAAGGGAAATAGAAAGAATGATTCAAAAAGGAATAATTGTGTCCCAAGGCAGCAATACCCCAAGTGTCACACATAATCCTCTACAAGTACATGACAACGCACAAATTGTTGGGATGGTTTGCAATAACGAAGGGTTGGTCAAAGGAGTCAAGGAGCCACTTGGTGAAGTTAATGATATTGAAATTGGTAATGGTCTTGGTAATATTGATGTGGAACTCAGTGGCTAAGATGTCGAGCTTAGTAATTGGAAAGACGCTCATTTCTTGGCTAGTCAGGGAGGAGTCTTGGTGTTTCATTTTGTTGTCATTTCTGTTGTTCGGGTTATTTCAAGGTTGTAATTCGGATATTGTCTTGTGACTTAAACCCTTCTATCCTTTTATTTTTGCCTTGTTCCTTTAGTTGTAGTAACTTATTTAGTGTTATCTAGGTTTGTTCCAGGGTTGTACCCTAATTTATTTTGCTTATTTTGTTGTTCAAATCCTTTCACATATGTCTAATACAATTTCCTGTTTTCTGTTATTTCTAGTTAGTGTTTGTTTAGTTCTCTTTTCCTTTTATAGTTCTTTTCCTGCTAACTCTAGTGACATGACATGCACACATAATTCTAGGTATGGTCTTAAAAGTTAGCCTAATCATGAAGCAATGAAATAATTTTGAAGATGATAGGGACATTTGAGGGAAGTAAGTGAAGAGATTCTAAGATCGCTTAAAGCCCAAACCATGTGAAACTGGGGCAGATGATTTGGGAAGATAATAGGTGACGAGAATTCGTTAAAGGAGAGTGCATCCCGGACAATTTGAAGCAAGTAACTTTGAGTTCAAGTGCATCTCAAGTTACAAGATAAAGTCAAGAAAGTTTTCTCCGAATTAACAGAGGATATCCATTTTGAAAATGGAATCACCCAACGAGGGTTCTATACTTGACAAGGCGCTAAAGAAAAGTGGAAGGCATATCAGTAATATCAATGTCGATGCCGTAAAAGAAATATTGTGCATGATCTTCAATTTTCATTTCAAGTTGCGTGTGTTGTACTTGGCATTTTCAGGGATTGGGAGGCCCTCTTTCAGCTAGCCAAACACTTATACCATTTGATACCCTCTTGAGCCTGTACTAATGTCTTTGACCTTCCCTCTTTTGGAATCAAGTTAGAGTCATAAAAAAAAGGTTCATGCCCCGTAGGTTTATTTTAAAAGGTTCATTCCAAAAGGAAAATTCAAAAAAAAAGAAGAAGAGAAAAATAGAGGTAAAAAAAAGAAGAAGCAAAAAAATGAAAAAGAAAAAAAAAAGGAAAAAGAAAGAAAGAAAAAGAAAAAGGAAAATAGTAACAAAAACTAGTCTTGTGAACTACGTTTGACCTGATTCTTGTCACCACAAGATACGTAGGCAACTTTACTATTCGGTCATACCAAATAAAATATTTTATAATCCCACAAAGTCGAGAGGTGGGCAGTCTTTTTAGAAATTCCATTTCAAAAAGGAAAAAAGAAAAAAAAAAGAAGAGTCAAATTCCCCTGTTTAGAAATTGGGGCAAAGTTTTTAGAATGGATTCCAAAAGTTATAAATAAATTAACCCTGTTGTCTTAGTTATTTTGAGCCTTTATGATATCCTTTCTTTCTAACCCTGTCCAAAAGCCACATTACAGTCCAAAAAAGACCTCCCAGATAATCTTTGAGAGTGCTGATCTAGACATGCCAGGAGCATATGATATTTTTACCATGGTTAATGCCTTGTCATCTGCAAAATCAGAGGAAATAAGAAGAAAAGAACAAAATGAGAGAGTTTTATTAGTGAAAACCTTCATGGGCACCGTAAGGCAATTATGAGTTGAGGAAAAGAACAAAATGAGAGAGGTTTGATGGTGAAAACCCTTCGGGCACTACAAGCCAAATAAGGATCGTGAATTAGATTGGATAATCGGAGCATTGAAGCCCAGTTTCACGGTTAAGGGGTATAACAAGAGTTGAACATCAGACTTGCTTGACATATTAGGCCACTTAATCCAAAGGTGCATGCCATGGTCATTAGAGTCGGTATCCACATCTGATAAGTTTCTACTTTGTAGTTTTCTTGTTAGGAACCATCTCTTTCCATTGTCCTTTACTATGAACCCTTTTGTCTTGTTTACTTCCTCTTCATGAGTCTGTTTGGTCAGAATAAGTGAGAAATGACTTCAAAATTTGCTACCAGCTTTCCAATTGCAGAAAAAGGGATCTGGCTAGTGCATCAAAGTGGTATAAGTCAAGAAAGAGCAGTATGCGCACTGAGTTGGTAACAATCAACGTGCTTTGGGGTTCATGTGAAATATAAAGGTTTGGTATATGTCAATTCATGAACAATGCAACAGATAGAGGATGTTGGGTGAACAGATCAAAGGTATTTTTTGTGATAAGGTTGACAGAAAAAGTGGTTAACCAATGACAAGCAAGGTCTTCCAAGTGGAAATCAAAGTTATCATGGCAAGTGAAGGAGCAATAGACCTCAAGGCCAAGGCCAGTGGTTTAAGTCAGAAAAGAACAACATGCGCACTGAGTGGGTGGCAATTGACGTGCTTTGGAATTCATGTGACACATAAAGGTTTAGTACATGTCAATGAATGAGCAAAATGCAACAGATAGAGGATGTTGGGTTTGAACGGATCAGAGGTATTTTCTGTGAAAAGAGTGACAGAGAAAGTGGTTAGTCAATAAACAAACAAGGTTTTTCGAGTTGAAATCAAAGTTATCATGGCAAGTTGTCACACCTCCTTTTTACCCCCGAGAGTATATGGGAGTTTTTTCAATTAAAGTGACATTATTTGAAATGAGATTATTTAAATTATCAGAGTCGCCACTTGGGATAGTTTAATTGGTGTCCCAAGTCACCGATTTATTCTAAAATCCCAAATCGAGGAAATTCGACTTTTATTTTTTAAGTCTGCGAACCAGAAATTCTAGATAAGGAATTATGTTAACCCGGGAGAAGGTGTTAGACATTCCGGGGCTCCGTGGTTCTAGCACGGTCGCTTAAACTATTAAAATTGACCTATTATCCGATTTATTACATGTTTAAAACCTATTGTACATTTTAACCTTTTAAACCGCTTTTAATTATTTTTTATGGAATTAATCTGGAACAAGTTACGATTGTCGTACAGTTGTTTGTTTGATGCACATTGTGAATCGTGTCACAGGAATTGTACCCACGATCTATAACATATTTAATTTATTAGAGATTAAATTGTGCCTGGGTCACATAAATGTACCCCCGGATTTTAGTAATTAAGCGTCACGACTACGTCACGGGAACCGTACCCGTAGCTATGATAATTATTTAATTAACGTGCCTAAAGCAAACTACGAAAGGTCAAGGCATTTCTAAACTAATCTTGTATTTATATGAGGGACATAAAATAAAAGATTTTATTTGTATATGGCACACCCCAAGTTACTTTCTAAAAGGATTAGCTCTTGATCTAATTTTGTGAGGGCCATGTATTATAGGTTTTAAGCGTGGCACACCTCAAATTATTTTAAGAAAGAAAGAGTTATATATTTTAAAGGCAAATTAAAGATGCTCCTATTTTTAATCTAATTTAAAATTAATTATCACAACCACGTCACGGGAGCCGTACCCGTAGTTATAATAATTTATTCATTAACCTAAAGTGAGCTACGATATTTGATTTACTTCCTAAACTATATCGAGATGCCTGCCAAAGGACAGGAGTTATGAAATCTCATTGGGGGCAAAGTGTATTTGAAATTTAAGAGACTAAAAAAAAACATGCATATTCTTAAAAAAAAGAGTTCTCGCTGCCTTCATGTACAACTAAATCTCAAATACGATAAGCTCAAATTAACATGTATCCCATCGTATTGATTTATTTGCTTCAAAGATAAATAGAAAAATTGACAAATTATCATAGACAATTCAAACTCTATCAGGTATGTAAATACTAAACCAATCAAACAACATAATACATTTGGAGAAAAATCAGTATCAAGAGCTAATTGCACATGTTCTTATTAAGTTGTAAACCATACCTTGAGATACTCAAAATTCACACACACGCACACATTATTCATTTGTGCCCATTTAATTCCATTGACCTTGGCCCAATGTTTAAGTCCAAATTTCCTTATCTAATCTGAAGTTCTTATCCAACAATACTACCAATTATATTCTTAACCTTCAACTAGAAACAAGATCAATTAACAAAGATATTATTATTTGGGTTATAATTCAACCATCACAAAACTAATTGAGCCTTAGAATTAACAAGGATTAAACATGAATCAAAAATACAAATATAATCTAAATAAGTGCACTGCTTATTTCAAAAACATAGCAACAAACTATTCATTCAACAATTTTATAACCCAAGCTAAAGCATTATTAAAAGAATCTGGAAAGGAAGATGAATCTCAAATGTACAGCAATAAATTATTTAGAGCCCGCGAACCACGGACGAAGCCTTCGAACCTCGAACCTCGAACCTCGATACACCTCTATGCTTGACCGAAACATTTAGAGAAGTTGATGGTTTTGAGCTGGAGTTTGGTGCATTTTTTACTGGTTTTGGGGATGCTTTGAGACTGCTTGAAGATGGTTTTAAGGGCTGGTTTATGGAGGGGTTTATAAGCTGATTTTTACGGTATTTCATCGGGTTTTTGGTGCCGGTTTTAGGTGTTTTGGAACTGGGATTTCCAGGTCTATTTTTTAGCGAAAATGACAGCAATTTGAGCTGCTGTTTTGAATGTTTTTCGTGCTGTTTTAGTAGCATTTTTTGGCTGCCTTGCAGCTGATTTTTGCCGCTCTTCCCAGCTGGTTCTTGTTGCGTGTTTCAGCTGCTTTTAAAAGGTGAATTGAGGCTGTTTTAGTCTTAGAGTGTAGGTAATATTTTTGGGAAAGTGGGTAGAGTGGAGAACATGAGTGGGGAAAGTGGGTAGTGAGTGGATAAAGTGGGGGAAGTGGGAAGTGAGTGGAGAAAGTGGGAATAAATTCAAACATGGTCAAAAATTAGCTGCTCACAGCTGCCCCTCTTTGCTTGGAAACATGAGGAGTTTACAAGCAAAGATAAGGTGAGCCATGTGACTAATTTTTGAACAAATCCTTTTTATTTCAAAAGAGAAAATAAACAAAGCAAAGGGTGCAACCGAGTCCTGATTTTGGACAGCTTACATATCCTGGGTCATAAGGGAATCAGGTCGCGTGTAGTTCAGAAGTGAATGGGGTGATGGAGTACCAAGGTTGAGAGTCGAGCGAGGTGCCGTCGAGTTTCCGGTCCGTGGTCCCGTTATTACATAAAAATCAAAATTAAAAAGACTAACTAAGCCTATCAGCTACGAGTTACAATATTCCTATCTATGAGTCTTTTGAAGCTTGACCTTGAGTCTTGGTTGGTTCTTCATGCATACTCTGATATGAATCTTGATGCTTGTTAGCTTCAGGTGCTGGTTCCTTCTTCTTCAGCTTTTCGGATCAAGGCGGGACATGCGAAGCTTGCGACTTCAATCATATCTTGAGCAGTCCGCATCTTTCTCCGCTTCTGCACTTTGAGTTCACTTCTTTTTCTTGTTTCTTCTTTTCTTTTATTTGGGTTGAGACTTCTTCTTTTGGTGAAAACCTATTTAGGCACCAAAGGAGACAAATGAACAAAATTTTTCTACCCCAGTTTTCACTAGGAAAATTTTGTGAGTTATTGTAATAAAATCTAAACTATTTCTTTAATGAAAGCAATAAAAAATCGGGATTGTGTATCCCTGAGAAAAAGAGATTAAGGAGTGGAGACCCTGTATCCATAATGAAATCAACTAGGGATCGGAACCCTAAATTGGAAAGATTGTCAGGTTATGCTGGAAAGATGATCGGGTTATGCCGGAAAAGGTAAAAAGGTCCTCGGGTTATGCAGAGAAAGGTCATCGGGTTATGCTGGAAAAGAGAAAATGTCCTCGGGTTATGCCGGAAAAAAAGGTCCTCGGGTTATGCCGGGGAGGTCCACGGGTTATGTCGGGAAAGTCATCGGGTTATGCCAGAAAAGAAAAAAGGTCCTCAGGTTATGCCGGGGAGGCCCATGGGTTATGCCGGGAAAGTCATCAGGTTATGCGGGAAAAGAGAAAAGGTCCTCAGGTTATGCCGAGGAGGCCCACGGGTTACGCCGGAAAAGTTATCGGGTTATGTCGGAAAAGAAAAAGGTCCTCGAGTTATGTCGGGGAGATCTACGGGCTATGTTGGGAAAGTCATCGGGTTATGCCGAAAAATAAAAAGGTCCTCGGGTTATGCCGGGGAGGTCCACGGGTTATGCCAGGAAAGATCATCGGGTTATGCCAGAAAAGAAAAAGGTCCTCGGGTTATGCCGGGGATGTCCACGTGTTATACCGGGAAAGATCATCGGGTTATGCCGGAAAAGAAAAAGGTCCTCGGGTTATGCCGGGAAAGTCATCGGGTTATGCCGGAAAAGGAAAAAAAAGTCCTAGAGTTATGTCAGATAAGAAAAAGGTCCTCGGGTTATGCCGGAAAAGTCCTCGGGTTATGCCAGAAAAGAAAAAAAAGTTCTCGGGTTATGCCGGATAAGAAAAAGGTCCTCGGGTTATGTTGGAGAGGTCCATGGGTTATGCCGGGGATCAACTAGGGAGTGGAACCCTATAATGGAAAAGATTACCAGGTTATGCTGGCAACGACTAGGGAATGGGATCCTATGTTGGAAAAACGTAGCTAGAGATTGGGGACCTTAGGCTACCATTTTGGATTGATTATTGCTGCAAAGCTGCTTCTAGCCCTTGGCAGTTTCTTTTTTGGTTGCACCTCTTGCAAGGTTGCTTTGGATTGCACATGTTTCATGTTTTCAAACAAAAAATAATTGTTAGTTTGAAGTGGTGGTTGGTTTTGTGGCCTTGATTATTTCAATCACTTGATCTCAGCCGACTTCTTTGATGAAGATCTCAATTGCAACTGCTTGTTCCCTGAGGACTGATTTCATTTCAGGCCCTGGAGAACCTCTAGTTTTTCCAGACTTTTCCATGATGTTTGGTCACGTGGAACTCAACTTTTTCGACTTTATTTCGCCTTTGTAGGCCTTTCACTTCTGACTCTTTTTTTTTTCAATTTTTAACTTCGGGGCATTGGGAAACTTTTTGCTCCTCAAACTTAGTCGCAACGGCTAGTCACGTGGGACTTAACCTTCTCCAACTTTATTTTGCCTTTATAAGCCTTTCATTTCTGGCTTCATTCTTCCAACTTCAATTTTAGAGCATTTGAGGTACCTTGGCTTTTTCCAAATCTTTGCCGAGACGGTTAGCCACGTGTGACTCAACCTTTTCAACTTCATTTTGCCTTTGTAGGCACTTCAATTTGATTTTCTCCTTCTGAGAGTTCTGATTTCGAAGCATCGACCCCCATGGCTAGTCAAGGTCGACTTGATTCCCCCTGACGAGGTTGGGTGCCTTTTTGCATATTGGCTTGTATCAAATGAGACCCCTGTAAATTAGTCTTGTCATCCCTTCTTTGTCTTAGTTTCGGAATAGAGTTAGACCGAAAAGGATTCAAAAGAAAAACAAACAAAGGAATTGATAAATGAATTTAGACAAGGGGTATCCCTTTCGGGTAAAGAAAAGAAGGACATATCTGGATTACATGCGAACTTCAATGAACATGACATGCCTTTTAGACTGGATGCCTGATCTGTGCAAACCGTCCAAATCTCAGAAATTCATCATAGCTTTTGCCTCAAAACCGAGAAACCTTGCCCAGGACTGCATCAATGCCAGTGACTGAAGATCCTCTTTTTCGATTAGTGGTGCCTTTTGCGGGTTTTCACGAGCTGACCTCTCTTATTTCTCTTCTCACCAACGCCTTGTAGTGATCTTGCGAGTTTTTACTAACAAGACTCTCTCATTTTTCATTTCTCTGCTTACCATCGCCTCGTGGTGCCCGTGTGAGTTTTCACCAATAAGACTCTCTCATTTTGTTTCTCTGCTTACTGTCACCTCACAGTGCCCGTGTGGGTTTTCTCCAATAAAACTGTCTTATTTCATTTCTCTCATTTTGACTGTATTGGATCCAAGTAACTGTATTCTTTTTTCCTTGAACATTCTTACCGATTGATCGGAAGGACTTGAACATGATTTGGGGTAAAAAGAATTTGGATTTAATTACAATTTTGGAACCTTTCAGGCGAAACCATCGCCGAACCATTATAACTTCATCCCCAGTTTCAACTTTTGGGGAATTTGGATTTTCGTTTTGATGTGACTGAACCCCAGAGAGAGGCTGCCTACGTATCCTTTCGGAATCAAGTCAAACGTAGTTCAGGGAACTTTGTCTTTGATTTTCTTTTATTTTTCCTTTTTGCTTTGTTTTCCCTCTCTCCCTTTTTTTCTCTCTCTCTCTCTCTTTCATTTTCTTTGTCTTTTCCTCCCCCTTTTTTGTATCTTTTTTTTTTATTTTTTTTTCATTTTTCATTTTTTATTTTCTCTTTTTTTTTCAATAACACTTTCAGGTTCCAAAGAGGGTAATCAAAGAAGAGTAACCGGCTCAAAAGGTTTGCAAAGGGTTGATAGTATTTTGGTAGCGAGAATGAAAGCCTCCGTCATCCCAATCAGAGTATTAATGTTATATAGATGATCCAACATAGTACCTTTTGACTGCATTTGCATTGCCAGTTGTTTCCGTGACATTTCCTTCAATGTGTCCCAAGTACAACGCACTCTTTTGGCAGTACTCTTGTTGCAATGTATGGATCTTTCCAATCTGGAATCAATTTTCCTTTAACTGCTCCAACTCTTTATTTTGTTTCCTTAAACTTATTTTCTTTGCAATCTAATTCTTGATTCATTATTTCGAGGTCTGACAGCTTTCAAGATTTGGGCATGAAGTCTGCAAGCATGTCATGTTATTGAAATCTGCATTTAACAGAATTGAAAAGAAAAATAAGAAAAATGACAAGACTAAGAAAAGAGATATTCCTGGAAAATAAAATATTAATTTCATTTGATTTTTTTGATTTTTGATTTTGATGATTTTTTTTTTTGAATTTTAAAGATAGAAGGGTTAACATCGGAAAGTAAGATAATAAAGTAAAACATCTGGATCACACTTTGAGGTAATCCGGACACAGAAAGGATAGCAAGACTGGCTACCGAGACTCCCGCCTGATAGGGAACTTTCAGGCTTGACGATCATTTTTTTTGTTTTTTCTTCTATCTCGACAATGGATGCAATGGACTTCAGTGCCGAATCAAATTCTTCATCTTCACATATCATTCCGACTACTGGCCCATTTGTGAGAGTAGGCAGAGGATTGTTCATCATATTAGGAGCCTCTTCGTCTCGGAGAATGATTCTTTCAGCTTCAATCAAATCTTCAATTGCCCTTTTGAGGGTCCAACAGTCCTCTGTACTGTACCCCAATGCTCCAGAGTAGTATTCACATCTAGCATCAGCTCGGTGAGAGGAGGGCTCGGGGTTTGGCCGATTTTTTGGGCCACTGGCCACAGCAGACCTCACCTGATTAGCTTTTGGAACAAGCCCGAGTATGATTCACTAATAGGGGTGAACTGATTCCTTTTGAAACGCTCTCTTGGGCGAGGATTGTAGTGGGGAATATTTGATTGGGGGTTATATGGAGCTTGGTAATGATGGGCATTTCTGGGAGTTGGAGCTCGGTTTTGTGTATAATGTTGTGGCCGCGTGCAAGGTTGCGCGTTCATCACCGCATACCAACAAAACCAACCACCTGAACATAACTTGGCTAATTTGCTCACACCACAACCTTGTTAGTTTTGAGACATTTAACATATAGCAAATCGCACGTTGGGATGCAATGCACCTAACAGTTAAACGCTTCTACCATGTGTTTGAACGGTTGCATGTTTCATCTCGGCCTTAACTAACCCTTTGAGTATGTATTTCTTTTCTTTTATTCTATCTCTCTTTAAATCACTCTTGATTTTTTATTTTTTTTCATTTTGTTTCTGTCGCTCTTTTATTTTTTTATTTTTTTGACACTCTCTTTTCTTTTCTTTTTATTTTTGTCACTCTTTTATTTTTTGTCACTCTCTTTTTTCCCTTTTTCGCTCTTTTCTTTCTTTTTCACTCAATCAATTTTTTTTCTTTCTCTCTTTTTTTTTTCAAATTATTTTTCACTCGGTTTTATTTTATAGCTATGATCGAATCCAATGGGGATTGCCTACGTATCATGACACCGTATGAATCAGATCTTGCGTAGTTCGGGAAGATAAAAAATAGAGTAAATAAACTAACTCTTTTTTTTGTTGGAATATTTTGAAAGAAATGCTTTAAAAGAAGAAAGGAATTTTTTTTTATTTTTGTTTAGTTTTTTTTTAAAGAAAGACTTCTAAAAATTAATTTGCTTTTGATTTGAACTTTGGGAATTTTAAAAGTAAAAAGAAAATATTTTTGTTTGAATTTTTATTTGTTTCTCTTTTTCTAAAGAGGAAAGAAAATATTTTTGGATTTTGGATGTTGCCTCTTAATTTTTGAAAAAGAGACTTTTAAGAAAATATTTTGAATTTCTGAGCTTTTTATTTATTTACAAAAGTACTTCTAAAGAAAAGCAAAAATATTTATGGACTTCAACCTTTTTTTAAATATTTTTTTTGTTGGCATTTACGAAAGAAATACTTTTAAAGAAGGAAAAGAATATTTTCTTCTTCTTCTTTTTTTTAATTCTATTTTTTTTTGTTTTTTTTTTAATTTTTTTTAGAAAAATACTTCAAAATAAAGGAAACCCGCATTTTGGATTTTTATTTCTTTTGATATTTCTTTTGATTTTTTCCATATGAAAGATTTCAGAAAGAAGGAAACTATTTTTGATTTTAAAAACTTCTTCTTTTTTTTTGAATTTCTAAGGAAAGATTTCTAAAGAAGGAACTAAGAAAAAATAAACTTTTTGATTTTTTTTGAAAATTGGGGTCAGAATCGATGAGGTTTGCCTACGTATCTCACATCCGGTGAGAATCAGACCTGCGTAGTTCAGTCAGTTTTGACGGAACAAAGGAAATATGACACTTGAAAGTTTTGGCTCATCTTGAATGACCTTTCTTTTTTTTTTCTTCCAAAATTTCGGCAGAGTTTCGGCTTATTTTGGACGCCAGGTTTTTTCAAAAACGGCTAATCAATTCTCTCATACCTCAACATGCAAACCGAAGCAACCGGTCAACATGCAAACCAAAGCAAATAATTGCACAAGTAGCACGTAAAATATGCATCAGGATGATCTTTGATTCTGGGGTCCACCTGTCCTAGACGGACCTAACCCCTGTGTTGAGTCCCCAAAGTTAAATGCGCATGATGCAAACAAGCGTTCCTACTAGGGATCCGACATGAGGCTGAGTTATTCTAAGTTTCTAACCTGGTTAAATTATTCTAGACTTGTGTACCTGAGTGGACAACTCGAGCCAGGGGGGCTACGTATCAGGAACCAAAAGGTCATCCGGCTTTGTAACTTGTCCGAGCCTCTTTCTTATTTCAAGGTATGACACTAATAGAAAGAGGAGTCACGCCAGCGTGCACATACCCGAAGATGAGAAGAGAAGGGTTTCGTAACAGTTTATATACAGTTTAAATAAATCAAAGCAATAAAAAGCGATATTTAGCACATTATGCCCAAACATGTAAAAATCATATAATAAACAAAGGCAAGTATAACAGTTATTCTAAGCTGGAATTCTTGAACCTAAAACCAGAGATTCTGGGTTCGTTCCCCAGCAGAGTCGACAGAGCTGTCACACCTCCTCCCCCCCCCCCCCGAGGGTATATGGGAGTTTTTCCAATTAAAGTGGCATTATTCGAAATGAGATTATTTAATTTATTAGAGTCGCCACTTGGGATAGTTTAATTGGTGTCCCAAGTCACCGATTTATTTTAAAATCCCAAATCGAGGAAATTCGACTTTTATTTTTTAAGTCTGCGAACCAGAAATTCTAGATAAGGAATTTTGTTAACCCGGGAGAAGGTGTTAGGCATTCCCGGGCTCCGTGGTTCTAGCAAGGTCTCTTAAACTATTATCCGATTTATTACATGTTTAAAACATATTGTGCATTTTAACCTTTTAAACCACTTTTAATTATTTTTTATGG
Organism: Nicotiana sylvestris; assembly: GCF_000393655.2. Classification (NCBI taxonomy): domain Eukaryota; kingdom Viridiplantae; phylum Streptophyta; class Magnoliopsida; order Solanales; family Solanaceae; genus Nicotiana; species Nicotiana sylvestris. The sequence continues at coordinate 54,423,896 of NC_091065.1, forward strand.
AATTAATCTGGAACAAGTTACGATTGTCGTACCCTTGTTTATTTGATGCACATTGTGAATCGTGTCACAGGAACCATACCCACGATCTACAACATGTTTAATTTATTAGAGATTAAATTGTGGTCGGGTCACATAAATATACCCCCGAATTTTAGTAATTAAGCGTCATGACTACATCACGGGAACCGTACCCGTAGCTATGAGAATTATTTAATTAACGTGCCTAAAGAAAACTACGAAAGGTCAAGGCATTTCTAAACTAATCTTGTATTTATATGAGGGCCATAAATTAAAAGATTTTATTTGTATATGGCACACCCCAAGTTACTTTCTAAAAGGATTAGCTCTTGATCTAATTTTGTGAGGGCCATGTATTATAGGTTTTAAGAGTGACATACCTCAAATTATTTTAAGAAAAAAAGGGTTATATATTTTAAAGTCAAATTAAAGATGCTCCTATTTTTAATCTAATTTAAAATTAATTATCACAACCACGTCACGGGAGTCATACCCATAGTTTTAATAATTTATTCATTAACCTAAAGCGAGCTACGATATTTGATTTACTTCCTAAACTAAATCGAGATGCCTATTAGAGGACAGGAGTTATGGAATCTCATTGGGGACAAAGTGTATTTGAAATTTAAGAGAGTAAAAAAACGTGCATATTCTTAAAAAAAGTGTTCTCACTGCCTTCATGTACAACTAAATCTCAAATACGATAAGCACAAATTAGCATGTATCCCACCGTATTGATTTATTTGCTTCAAAGATAAATAGAAAAATCGATAAATTATCATAGACAATTCAAACTCTATCAGGTATGTAAATACTAAACCAATCAAACAGCATAATACATTTGGAGAAAAATCAGTATCAAGAGCTAATTGCACATGTTCTTATTAAGTTGTAAACCATACCTTGAGATACTCAAAATTCACACACACGCACACATTATTCATTTGTTCCCATTTAATTCCATTGACCTTGGCTCAATGTTTAAGTCCAAATTTCCTTATCCATTCTGAAGTTCTTATCCAACAGTACTACCAATTATATTCTTAACCTTCAACTAGAAACAAGATCAATTAACAAAGTGATTTATTATTTGGGTTATAATTCAACTATCACCGAACTAATTGAGCCTTAGAATTAACAAGGATTAAACATGAATAAAAAATACAAATATAATCTAAATAAGTGCACTGCTTATTTCAAACACATAGCAACAAACTATTCATTCAACAATTTTATAACCCAAGCTAAAGCATTATTAAAAGAATCTGGAAAGGAAGAGGAACCTCAAATGTACAATAACAAATCATTTGGAGTCTGCGGACCACGGATGAAGCCTTCGAACCTCGAACCTCGACACACCTCTATGCTTGACCGAAACATTTAGTGAAGTTGATGGTTTTGAGCCGGAGTTTGGTGCATTTTTTACTGCTTTTGGGGCTTCTTTGAGACTGCTTGAAGATGGTTTTAAGGGCTGGTTTATGGAGGGGTTTAGAAGCTGATTTTTACGGTGTTTCATCGGGTTTTTGGTGCCGGTTTTAGGTGTTTTGGAACTGGGTTTTGGCTGGGATTTCTAGGTCTGTTTTTTCAGCAAAAATGGCAGCAATTTGAGCTGCTGTTTCGAATGTTTTTGGTGTTGTTTTAGCAGCATTTTTGGCTGCCTTGCAGCTAATTTTTGCCGCTCTTCCCATCTGGTTCTTGCTGCGTGTTTCAGCTGCTTTTAAAAGGTGAATTGAGGTTGTTTTAGGCTTAGAGTGTAGGTAATATTTTTGGTAAAGTGGGGAGTGTGGGGAACATGAGTGGGGAAAGTGGGTAGTGAGTAGAGAAAGTGGAGAAAGTGGGGAGTGTCTGGAACATGAGTGGAGAAAGTGGGTAGTGAATGGAGAAAGTGGGGGAAGTGGGAAGTGAGTGGAGAAAGTTTCAAACATGGTCAAAAATTAGCTGCTCACACAAGTGAAGGAGCAATCGCCCTCAAAGTCAAAGCAACAAATCAATCACTATATTTATAAACTCACAAGTTTTCTTTGTTTGAAACAGGGACGGAAATTGTGTCGAAATCAAAGTTTGGAGGTTTGAATTTTTTTTCAAGTGTCGTGCCCAAATTTTGTCAGCACAAAGGCAGTTTGAGAAGGGGAAAATTTGTTCGATCTGTAGGAACTCTCCATGAGGAAAAGCATGGTTCAGAGGCAAGGAATTTTGTTCGTTCTACAGAAATCCTCTAGAAAGGAAGCATGGCTCAGGTAAGTTCATTCTCGGCTCTTCAGGACCCTCCTAGATAACAGGATTTAGTTTTAAATGTTCAGGACCCTCCTGGATAATGGGATTTAATTTTAAAAAAAAACACTGAGGACCCGCCTGGATAATGGGATTTAATTTGAAGTTCTTAGGACCCTCTTGGACAATGGGACTTAGTTAAATTTCAAAACATTCATGAGAAACAAGATCTAGCATAAGCTCTACATTGAGGAAATATCAGTTGGCTTTAAAGTTTTCATTCTTAGGATGAGATTCAATTTGGAAATTTTCAGGACCCTCTTGGATAATGGGATTTAGTTTTAAGACCTTCATAGATAACAAGATTTAGCGGAAGTCATACCTTTAGAAAATATAATTTAGCTTTAAAACTGTCATTTTTCTAGGAGTTTTTAGGACCCTCCTGGATAATGGGATCTACCTTTCAAATTCTTACGGATATTTAGTAACATGGTTCAATTAACACTCACCGATGTGCCCAGCTACCAAACTAGGGCAGGAAATTTTCTTTATTTTGTCTGTTTTGTTGAAATCAGGCTCCCACTTGGAGAGCAAGGGAGAACAACACGAGTTTCAAGAATAGAAAGCAGTTCGGGGTCAAGCAATCAAGCACAACGGAGGACAGCTCAAAGGAAAAGCAGTTTCAAGAAAAGGACAATGCAAGTTTCAACAATTCGGCACCCACCTGGAGAACAAAAGGAAAGCAGCAATTTCAGAGGAATCAGTTCGATTGGAAATCAGGCACCCACCTAGAGAACAAAGGGAAGATAGTTCAAGTTTTAGTAATTAGGAGCCCACCTGGAGAACAAAGGGAAAACAATTCGAGTGTTGGAAATCAAGAACCCACCTGGAGAACAAAGGGAAAACAATTCAAGTGTTGGAAATCAGGAGCCCACCTGGAGAACAAAGGGAAAGCAATTTGATTGTTGGAAATTAGGAGCCCACCTGGAGAACAAAGGGAAAGCAATTTGAGTGTGCGAAATCAGGAGCCCACCTAGAGAACAAAAGGAAAACAATTCAAGTTTTGGTAATCAGGAGCCTACCTGGAGAACAAAGGGAAAGCAATTCGAGTGTTGGAAATCAGGAGCCCACCTGGAGAACAAAGGTTGGAAATCAGGAGCCCACCTGGAGAACAAAGGGAAAGCAGTTCAAGTGTTGGAAATTAGGAGCCCACCTAGAGAACAAAGGGAAAGCAATTCAAGTGTTGGAAATCAGGAGCCCACCTGGAGAACAAAGGGAAACCAGCAATGTTCAAAGGAAGACGGTTCAAGTTCAGCAATTAGGAGCCCACTTGGAGAACAAAAGGAAAACGAGTCAAGTTTCGAGGAAAAACAGTGCAAGTGTTGGTAATCAGGAGCCCACCTGAAGAACAAAGGGAAAACAATTCAAGTGTTGGTAATCAAGAGCCCACCTGGAGAACAAAGGGAAAGCAATTCAAGTGTTGGTAATTAGGAGCCCACCTGGAGAACAAAGGGAAACAGTTCAAGTCTCAAGAAAAAACAATGCAAATGTTGGTAATTAGGAGCTCTCATGGAGAACAAAGAGAAGCAGTTTAAGTTTCGAGGAAAACAATGCAAATATTGGTAATCAGGAGCCCACCTGGCGAACAAAGGGAAAGAAATTCAAGTGTTGGTAATCAGGAGCCCACCTGGAGAGCAAGGGAATACAATTCAGGTTTTGGTAATCAAGCGCCCACCTGGAGAGCAAGGGAATACAGTTAAAGTTGGCAATCAAGCGCCCACCTGGAGAGCAAGGGAATACAGTTAAAGTTTTGGCAATCAGGCGCCCACCTAGAGAGCAAGGGAATACAGTTCAAGTTTCAAAGGAAGACAACACAGGTTTCATGGGAATACAGTTTAAGGTAACAAAGGGAATACAATTTAAGTTTTGGTAATCAGGCGCCCACCTGGAGAACAAGGAAATGTAGTTCAAATGTTGGCAATTAGGCGCCACCTAGAGAATAAGGGAATTCACTTCAGAATGCAATTCAAGTTGGTAACAAAAGAAGCTCGCGGCAAGAATGCGGGTCAACAGTCCGAGATGACCAACAGAAGTAGCCTCAATCCATAATAAAAAGAGGGGGAAAAGAAAAAAAGAGAAGTGAGTAGAAAATGCAGAATTAGAGAAAGATGTGAATTGCTCAAGACGTGGTTGAAGTCACAAGCACCACATATCCGATCTTGATCCGGAAAACTGAAAAAGAATGAACTAGCACCTGAAACTAGCAAGCGTCAGGGTTCAAATTTAAAGTCTGCATGAAGAACCATTCAAGACTCAAGATCAAGCTTCAGAAGACTTATAGATAGGAATCTTGTAACTCATAGTTGACATGCTTAGTTAGTCTTTTTCATTTTTTTGATTTTGATGTAACAATAGGACCGCAGACCGGAACCTCGACGGAATGACACCTCGATCGGCTCTCCACCTCAGTATACTCCATTATCTCACTCACTTCTAAACTACACGTGGCCTGATTCCTTTATAGCCAAGGATATGTAGGCAGCTCAGATACCAGGTCTCGGTCACATTCCCCTTTTCTCTTAGTTTTAGTCTCTCCAAATAAGGGTCGAGTCAAAAAACCTGTCTGGTAGTTCTTTGTCTGAAAACTCTTCGCGATTCCAGTCAAAGAGGGGTAGCTGTAGACATGTGATTTTTGACCCTCCCCAAGTTTTTTATATTTTAGCATGTAAATATTTAATTTAGGCTTAATATCGCTATTTCAACTAATTTTGACTCTTTTACTTTATTTTATTACAAGAAAGTAAAAATTACAAAAAAAATATTTTCATTAATGTTTTGTAGTCATTTTTAATCTTGAAAATACCAAAAAATAGTTTTATTTTAACTGTCAGTCTTATTTTAATAGTTATTTACTTAAGTAGGACTAATTAATAAATGAGGTCGTATTTTAGTCTCGTTTGCGGAGAAAGAATAAACTTGGGCTCGAGAAACCCATTTTTAGGCCTAATTTTGAACTTAGCCCATAATTCCCAAGCCCATAATTCTAGTCCCATATCCCTAAACCTAAAAAACCCTACAAAAACCTAGACCTAGACTCTACAATCAGCTATATATAGACTAACGCCTAAATCAGTGAAAGGAGATACAATCAGTAAAAAGAGAATATACAAAAATACACATTAGACCTAGACTAGACTCTAAGACCTAAGGGAAAAGGCTGATCCGCCGTTCTCATCTGGGAACTAAGGCCTAAAGAGCTAAGGAGCGTTTTCACAAAAATGAAAGGCTGAAGGTCTTCATCTTCCTCGTGGACCTTAGACTCTAAGACCTAAACCTATAGGGATACAATCAGCGTCGTTTTCATCTTGGAGCTAAGGCTAGAGACCAAAAGAATACTCCAGCAACTGCTTCTTCAATCAGCCGCAAAAAAAAATGACCCCCACCCCATCGATTTATCTGTTTCTACGACAACAGCCGCAGATCTCTCTTTTGTTTTGAAAAGAAAATTATTTTTGGTTCTGTCCGTTTTCGAGTTCGTCGCCGATCGAGATTATTTGACGTTGATTCTGATTCGAGACTTGCCGGTGCTCGAGGTTCATTCTGTTTTGAGTTCAAGGTTGTCCGTCGAGGTCTTCGTACGTGGTCCGCAAGATCCAAACGATTTGTTGTTATACATTTAAGGCTCATTTGTCAATATATTGGAAAGCTTATTCAAAGGTTCATCATTTATCCTCTTGTCTAATTTTACTTGAGTATAGCTATCAATTTTGTGTTTGAATGATGTTATATGGTTATAACTGCCATACGATTGTTTGGTTATGACTGCCATATGATTGTTTGGTTGTTTTGTGTTTTGTTTAAAATTTTCTCTTAATTTGTTTTAAGTATGCTTAGTTTGATATGATACATTAGATGGAATAGAAATGTTTCATGCCTTCTATACAAGCTGAACATGTATACACCATTATTGATATGGCAAGCGAGTTTACTTGAGATTGCCATCTCCGGCTCTTTGTCGTCTTCTCCCTATTGTATTTCTTTGAGAGGGATCTTTATTTTTGCCGTTTCACCATGGTTGTTAATGTGGTAATTGTTCCTTAGTTGTTCATCTGCCAGTTGTCCTGAGAGAGTTGCGTATGTTGTGAAGAGCTGTAAAGTAATGAATTGGAAGTCTTTCTTCATGGTTTCTTCCCTTGGAATGTTTGATAGAACTTTACTCTATTAAGTTTAAAAACTTTTCATACTCACGTTCTTCTTTATTTAATTTCCTGCTGGTAGCATGTTTAGGCCGACCACACCCGGGTAGGCGGACCTTTAGGCGCATTTTGAATTTATCGTCGTGATTGTGGACACGTTCGCGTGACATAATTATGATTTCTTAAGGATAGATTGAGGTGTGCCATCCATAATTTAATCATTCATGGCCCTCATACTAATTTTATAACTTAGATATTAAAAATGAACTTCGTAGTTTGCTTTAGGCGCGTTAATTATATAATTATCATGGGTATTAAAATCCGGGGGTGTGTTTCATGTGACCCGGTTTTAATTTCCAACAAGGTTAAATAGAACGTGTCGTGAACCACGGGTGCATTTCATGTAGCGTGGTTTGCGATGTGTTTTAAATAACCTTGAATTAATTCTATAAATAAATAAAAGCGGTTTTAAAGTTAAAAATGCACATAGGTTTAAAAGTGTTTTAAAATCAGATAATTAGGCCAATAATAATAGTTGAGCGACCATACTAGAACCACGAAACTCGGGAATGCCTAACACCTTATCCTGGGTTAACAGAATTCCTTACCCAAATTTTTGTGTTCACGAACTATAAACAGAGTCAATCTTTTCTCGATTCGGGATTTGAACCGGTGACTCGGGACACCATAGATTATCCCAAATGGCAGAATTATAAACAAAATAATCCCGTTTCGATTGTCACTTTAATTGAAAAAACTCCCTTATCCCCTTTCGGGGGTAGTAAAAAGGAGGTGTGACAGTCACAGCTTTTCAAAACGGGCTGAGTAGGGGCAGTTTGAGAGCAACTAGGAAACTACTGAGTCGGTTGATGAAGTACCCCCAACCACTTGGGGTGAAATCCACAATGCTTATTGTGCCGAGGTTCGTGCAGATGAGGATGACCTCAATGGGCCAACCGAAAGAATAACCTCGGTACAAGCTAAAATAAGAAAGGATCAAAGAGACAATGCCAGAAGAGATCATCCAATCCCACGACCTAACAGGGAACAATATCAACCATATGCCAGGGAGTCCGTTGTGCCCCCTACCCGGTACGAAGAGGGTCCACCCAGACCAAGGACGGGAACTCATCGAAACGACCGAGGTATGCCTCCTCTATTATCTGCTCACAATTTTTGTGTATCTCTTACGGAGATAGTCTACGCTCTAGAAAAACTCAGACCGAAAGTGAAGTGGTCGTCGAAGATGAGATCGGACCCGAATACCAGAAAGTCCGACGCCCTCTATGAGTTCCACCAGGAACGTGGATACAAAACTGAGGATTGCATCCCTAAGGCAGGAATTCATAAATATGTTACGACAAGGTCACCTCAAAGAGTTATTGAGCGACAAGGAATAACCAACTTCGCTAGAGGACGCGAACATTAGGGACCACCAAAACCACCCTCACCAGCTCGAACCATCAACATGATCATCGGTGGAAGTGATGGCACTTCCATTAACAACGTAAAGTTCACCACTACATACAAACCCAAGCGATCAATCACTTGCAAGCGATACGACAAACTCGAAGAAAGTATTATCTTTGATAAGTTGGACGCCGATGCTTTGACATTTCCTCATAATGATGCCCTTATTATTACTTTATGTATTTTGGATACTGATCTTAAACGCATTATGATAGATGACGGGAGCAGCGAGTGAATTATCTATCCCCGAGTGCTCGCCCAAATGAGACTCGAAGACAACATAGTGTCGCGCTGCATCATGCTAACTGGTTTTAACAATGCAGTTGAATAGACATCTAGAGAAATCACACTCCCAATTTTGGGCCGCAGCGTGACTCTAGAAACAACATTCCACATAATAGATTAGGACACCACGTACAATGCCATAGTGGGACGATCGTGGATACACCCTATGAAGGTTGTCCCCTCCAGCTTATACCAAGTCGTCAAATTTCCAACTCCATGGGGAGTATTCAGTATACAAGGGGAAAAACGCATATCCCGGGAGTGCTACCACATCTATCTAGACAACACAGCCACCCAGCAAAAAAGGGACAAGGAAAAAGAAGCATAACAATCAGTAGGGCCAATGCAAGAACATGACAATAGCAGGGACGACATTAAAGACCCTGATATAGTTAAAGCCGCAAGATCGACCATAGAAGACCTCAACCCCGTTCAATTAGACCTCAACAACTACAATAAGAAGGCTTACATTGGCTTCAAACTTCAAGAACCAGTAAGATAGGTCATGCATAAATTCAACTCCGTAATTAATGATGCAGTACGTGAAGAGGTGGAAAACAGTTAGAAAATGGTTCCATCAGGGAATTGAAGTATCCCAAGTGGGTCGCCAATGTGGTCATGGTGAAAAAGAAAAATGGTAGATGGCGGATGTGCGTGAATTTCACAGATTTGAACAAAGCATGCCCCAAGGATTCGTACTCGTTACCTCATATCAACTAACTCCTCGATGCAATGGCCAAGCATGAACCACTGAGCTTCTTAGATGCTTACTCAGGTTATAATCAAATCCTCATGGAAGAAAACGATCAAGAAAAAACCACATTCATCACCCATCTAGGGACGTACTGCTATAGGGTCATGCCTCTTGGGCTAAAGAACATGGGGACAACTTATCAAAGATGGGTGACGTTCAAGGACAAGCTCGACAAAACAATGGAAGTCTATATAGATGAAATACTGGTCAAGTCCAAAAGGAAAGAAGACTACATCAACCATCTAAAAGAAACTTTTGACATACTCAAATGGCAGGAAATGAAGCTGAACCCAACGCGTCGGGATCAGGACTGGAACACGTACTCGAAGTCCCAATAGGAGAAGTAATTTGCATGTCTATAAGGTGCCCGGATATGACTAACAACGATGCCGAGTATGAGACCGTAATTGTAGGTTTGAGACTAACACTCAAGTATGGGGAAACTGGTTAAAACTACGTTGTGATTCCCAATTCGTAGTCAACCATGTCAAAGGGACTTTCCAAATCAAGGAACAAAGATTGAAATATTATCAAACCGAAATATGCAATCTGCTAGTCAAGTTCGACGAATACCAGCTCGACCAAATTCCACGAGCATAAAATGCTTAGGCGGATGGACTCACTAAACTAGCCGCAACCACCAAAAACATCACAACCGAAGACAAAAACGTGGTCCACCTCCTCAACTCATCGCTAGACGAAGTCAAGGTAAGAACTATAAACTTAACTTGGGACTGGCGCAACCATATTATTATATACTTAAAGGACGAGCACACTCCAAGATGATAAAAAGAGACCAAGAAATTGAGAATGCGAGCATCCAGATATAGTATCCTCCACAACGACCTATATAAGAGAACTTATGGCGGCCCTTTAGAAAAATTCTTAGGCCCAAATCAAACTCGACGCGTCCTTGAAGAAGTCCACAAAGGCCATTGTGCGGCTTATTCTAGCAATCGAGAACTGGTCAGATGCCTCATACGGGCAGGGTATTACTGACCCACCATGAAAAAGGAGGCTGCAGACTTCGTAAAAAGATACGAGCAATGCCAAAAGTATGCCCCATTGATTCACCAAGTGAGTGATCACATCCACACGATCACCTCACCTTGGTCATTCATCAAATGAGGAATGGACATCCTGAGCCCCCTCCCAGCAGGGAGAAGTATCAAAAGTTCTAGTAGATGGCCCTTCGGCCTCCGTCATCAAAGAAGGGAGAGACATACCTTCGTGGGCCTCCGCCGATCTCGAAATCTCAGACACCAGCCCGAAATCGTCTTCAATAACAATGGTCACTGTCTCGTGCAGTGTAAAATCACCCTCCACTGTGTCCACGTCGCGACGACCCTGTCACCGACATCTACATATCTCTTCTTACGAGGCACCAAGTCCCCGTCACCTAGCAACAACTCCTCCTTTTCATCTACGAGATGGTACAAAAGAGAATCTTAAGGCTCTACGACCGAAGTCTCCGTAGCTAAAGAAGGAACATATATCGAAATAGCAAAGGGCAGAACTGAGGAGTAAGCAGAACCATTCACGGCCATAGAAAAGGCGGGAGACGAAGAGGCAACAACTTTTCTCATATAGAATGCGGGTGTGGTAGCTCTCGACCTCCTAGAGGTCCTCTAGCTAAAATTGAGGTAAGTACAAAAGGAAAAGAAAGTCAGCCAAAGTAAACCACAAAAGAGGAATAACTAAGAGGCCAAAACGAAGAACTTACTAGCCAAGGGAGGAGCCGACCCAAACCTCTTGAAGAAGCTCGGCCACTCATGAATCCTTGCGATGTGAGGGAGGAGCCGATTGACCCAACCAGATATGTCCTAGACCAAAGGAGGAGGCAAGGTATTGGCTGCATAGGAAAGAACAAGAGATCATAATCCACGACTGAGCAAAATAATCTAAGTACATGCATGCGAGGAAGTTAGGCGCTTACGAGTGTAATTCCAAGTTTCAGGGAAGCCGTCGACGTTGGCCACCACGTCCTCAATTCTAACAAAGAAAAAGTCGAGCTAGAACTGGCGGTTAGCCTTGTCATCCATCTTTACCACCAGGAACATACCTCCTCGGTGGCGAATGTTTAACATCGTCCCCTTATAGAATCTGGGGGCGAATAGGTGCATTAAGTGTCGAAGTGTGATCTCGACCCAGGCTAACTCCGCGAATTTAGTAAGAATCTTATGAGCTTGTAGACATACGACGTGAGATGATCCAGGTAAACACTGTAGAAGCAGCAAAATTTCTCCACCAGCGGAAGGAGAGGAAGAGTATAGCCGATGGAAAAGGGGTAGGCATAGAATATGTAGTACCTAGGATGGTGGACCTGCACCACATCTTACCCGTCAAGGATCAACTCAACACTATCGGGAAGGCCGTATTTAGCCTTAATCTCTAACAAATCAGCCTCTTTCATCGCCAACTTAAAGGTTCCGGGCTCAACTTCAGGCAATTTCGAGAAATCAAACCTGGTATCGGGGTTATGAGGAATTATTTCCTCCACCTTCGAGAAGCCTCCGTCCTAAATGGCAGCAGGAATGCTCTCCGCATGGGGAGGAAAAACTATCGCTAGATGGACCGGGTCACTTCCCTCGCTGGGCCCAGAAGGTACGTTAGACATACTTTCGACGAAAGAGAAGAAGGTATCAAAAAACGAAGAATTAAAAATGATAAGGACACTAGAACAAAGGGAAAAGATGCACAACAATGGAAGAGGAAGAAGAAGATACTTGGTTTCAATACAATAGGAATACAAGCACCAGAACCAAGAAATTGGCTCATCACTACGTGGTTATTGATACCCAATTTTTCCCTGTATATTTTTATATGCAAAATACTTTCAAAATAGCAGGTATATGCATATATAAGTATGTCCTAAGGTTTTACTATTTTTTCTCTTAATTTTTATAGATTTTTAAATCTATTTATTGCCCTATTTTATCAAGAAAAATCCAATAATTATCCCCAAAATTATCATTTAGGATGATTCACTTATTGGATTCTCATATTTATATTAAAATATAGCTGGCATAACTTTTTGCATATTTTTACAAATTTTTTTAGTATTTTTAAAGCTAAATTGCGTATAATTGCGATATTAGCCTATTTTAAGATTTAATTATTTTCATAATTATAAAATTGACTCCAGTATTTTTGGTTTGATAATTACGTATTATTAATCATTTTATTACCTTTAATTTATTTCTAGAAATTATTTTACTATTTTTTATAAAATAAATAAGGGAAAATGGCTATTTAAATGTTAGCCCCTTTTATTTCAATTTTAGCCTTATTTGAACCTCCAATTGAACCCAAGTTTAAACCCAATTACCCTGACCCAATCCCCGTTTGAACCAACCCAAACCCAACCCTGTTAAACCGCCCCACCTACTCAATTGACCCAGACCGTTGATCAAAATGATCAACGGCCACCAAATACCCTTTCCTTTTTTAATCCCGACCTACCTCTAACCCTAACCATTTCACAACCCCATCCACCTCTAAAACCCTGCACTTTCTCAAACTCTCTCGAGTCTTCTCAGAACCCTAGCCGCCTCTCACTGCTTCCACCCTGAAAGCCACCGGAATTCATGGCTTTCAGGGCTATGGAAGTCTTATACCTACCTCATGTTGCTCTTACACACCTGATCTATGAAGATTCAAGGCCTGGCCTCGAAAGTTTGCACCCAGACCTCTACCGATTCAAGGTTCCAGAGTCATCGCCGGCCTTGCTCCGACGTACCATGGTGTTTTGAGTCTTGTTCTGACCTTTCCGACTTAGATCGGTGACCTTTTCAAAGCCTTTCTCATTTCTAGGGTTCTTCTGAAACCCTAACCCTTCGAGGTTTTCTCCAATCTCTTTAGATCCGTTGTGTATCTGTGCTCTCTTTGAGTTTTCTAATGATCTCCCTAACTTTTCTTTCGAAAATTACTTTTCAAAGTCTTTCTTTTACGATTTAGGGTTTTCTGAAAATGCTTAGGTGTTTCTCTGACTTTCTTTTCCTTTTATTTTGTGTGTATTTGCTTCTACTGTGTTCTATGTTTTCCTTGTACCATGTATGTTCTTCTACTGTGCTTTCTATGTTTCGTTCTTGTATGTTCTTCTACTGTGATTTCTATACTATGTTCTTGTATGCTTTTCTACTATGTCCTGCTATTTTCTTCTACTATGTTCTAGTATGTTTCGCCTACTATATTCTTCTACCGTGCTCTTAAGTGTTCTTACTATTTTTCTTCTATTGAACTTTGTTTAAGTTTCTTTTAAAAGGATCTTCTTAAGCATGCTTTCTTCTACTGTTCTTATCAGTCTTTTCTCATCATGTTTCGAATTAATTTCTTTACTCTGTTTTCCTTGAACCCCTCTGTTGTATTTACATGCTATTCATGAGTTCTACTGCTGGAAGAAGCATGTTAGAAATTTCAGTTCTTTTCTGAAACCTCTAAACATGTTTCGATTCGATTACTTGCCTCATCATCTCTATACTTGATTAAAGGTGGAAACCCTAGATGTCACACCTCCTTTTTCGCCCGCGCCGCCCGCGAAGGGCACGGAAGGGAGTTTTTTCCAATTAAAGGACAATAGAAACAGGATTTATTTATTTATTTCAGAGTCGCCACTTGGGAGATTTATGGTATCCCAAGTCACCGATTGAATCCCAAATCGAGGAAAATATTCGACTCTCCAAATGAAGTCTGCGAACCAGAAATTCTAAGTAAGGAATTTTGTTGACCCGAGGGAAGGTGTTAGGCACCCCCGAATCCCGTGGTTCTAGCACGGTCGCTTAAACTGTTGTAATGGCTAGATATCTGATTTTAATACATATTATAATTTATGTGCTTTTATCAACTTTAAACCGCTTTTATTATTATTATTTTTAGAATTGCAACTTCGTGAAAATGCGTTTCGAACCACATAGCAATCAATGCACCCATGGTTGTTGACACGTTTTGACTCCGTTGAGATTTGGATTTGGGTCGCATAAATGCGCACCCGAGTTTAGGGATGTAGTATTATTAAAATCGTGCCTAAAGAATCTAACACTTTATTACTTTGGAGAAGGCCGTGAAATTTGCTAAACGGCCCATCTCGAAATCTAAGTATTCAATTAAACATTTATTGAGGGCCCCGCAATTTGTGCGTTTTATTGGGCGAGGCTCATCTCATTTATTTTAAAAGGACAATCCTAAAATGCCTACATTTTTCTCTATTAAATTTGTCTCTACAAAATGAAAGAGAAAAGGTCTTAATTTATTTACATGCTTGAGTTGTTATAGTTGGGTTTCGAATATGATTCATAAAATCTGAAAAATGATGCAATCAGGGCAGTCCGTTGCCAATGCGGGCCCAGGCCCAACGTGTATGGCACAAAACTGGACCTGGGCCATATCATTCACATGTTACAACCTAATTACAATATACTAGGCATGTTCACAGTTTGTCAAATTAAAAAAAAAACTTGGCAATCTAATTTTAATCCTAGACCATTTACATGCTGAAATTAACCAATAGTATTTAGCTAAACAATATTCCTACAAGTTCCGAAATGGTCTATTCGTATAATGAACTAAGTGTTGAATGTTTAAGAATAGTCTAAATCAGCTAACATGCTTTTTGAGACATGATAATCATCCAACAATAACGAATTAACTAGACAGAGTTACTATACCATTTATTTATTTTTTAGGCAATACCTAGATAGTTCGTCCGCTAAGCTATCGTCAGATGTTCCGCTATATATATTAAACAGCTACATGATTCTGATTAGAGTAAGCTAAATAATTTATATATACAAATATAATTAAGAGAAATTCAGAACTTTAACTCTTCATTTCATATTCATGCTTCATGTTTCAGTTTACAGTAACTAGTGTGTCAGTTGTGTACCTGATATTGGAAGCAAAAGAAAAGGGAGATCAGCAGAAATTCAGTAGCTTACAACAACAGCAACACCCAGCAACCAGTAACAACCAGCCACGAGAAACCAGTGACAGATTTTAAAATCAAGATAAAAATCCAGAAACACCGACAAAGATCAACGGACAGAAGCCAAGGGAATCTTTCCAGATTTTGAAAGACTAATTAATGTTTAACCCTTAATTTCTGAATCCGTATATCAGAATATTTAGATTGTATATCAGGTGTATACTACTCTCTCTTTTAATTTCCAGAATGTTTTTATTTGTATTTTTGGAAGTCTTAATATTTTCAGAATTTTTCTCTCTCTTCAATATTCAGCTCTCCTTCTTTTTTTCTTTTTTTTCCTCTCTCCCTTAATTCTGTCCAAGTCCCCTCTATTTATTACCAACTTTCAGCATTTTTAAAATTAAAACCCACTATCTTCCACTCATCCCCTTTTTAATCCCACTACCTAATGTTTTGTCCCCTACTACATTAAACAAATACATTATTCCCTCCATTATATCTTGTCCCCCATGTCTACATTAAACAATTATATTATTCCCCCACTACATTATGTCTTATCCCCCACCATGTACTATTTTAATATTATTAAAATATTATTTAATCTTAATGGACAGAGCACTCAAAATAAATAATTGTTCAGAATTTTAATTCCAAAAATACCCCTCTGACCTTACTGAAATTACCATTTTAACCCTGAAAATACTGCAATTTACCAATCTACCCCGTCAGCTATAACCAATTCACCTAATCAATTCTAACCAAAATATATCAGCTATAACCAATTCCTAATCAGATTTTATGAACAAACTCAAACTATATGATGAACAACAAAGAAAACTGGAATTATTTTGACTGAACAATATTTTTTAACAACAAACCTATTTTCAGATTCAACAACAATAACAAACAAATATATTCAAATCATTGAGCTCAAATTCAAATTAAACTTAAACAAAACAAATAAACAGATTCAAATCACTAAACTCAAATGATCAATTGATCTTCAAATTAAATCCAACAAAATTACAACAAAGATGCATGATTCAAACTAAATCAAAAAATTAAAAACCAAAACATAAACTCACATTAAATCACTGGATTAAAACACTCATTCGAAAAAAAAAATGAGTGCGAATTAAATCTATATTAAATAACAAACATGACGGATTCAAACGATTTAAACTAACACTCTTCTATATTAAAACTAAATCCTTTTAAATTAATAAAAAAACTGAAGAAATAATTAATTGAATCTTCAACTTAAAACTAACAACATTATAATTAAACTAGCAATTTCTACATAAAAATAAACAAGAACAAATGAAACAATCCTGAAGAAATAATCAAGAAACGATAAACACGAACAAAACAAGAATCAAACATCTACTGATTTAAGATCCGAGAATATCAAAACAAAATACGGACAGATTCGAAACTTAAACCAACTAACCGGAAATGAACAACGACGAGCTCGAACGGAAACGGACAACTTGAACAAACAACCTCGACATACCGGATCTTGACGAATAACGAAAAACCCACCTTCCTTTTAAACTTGACGAACTCAAAACGACAAACGACGACCTCGACGGATTGAAACCGAAGAACGACGAGGCAACAGCTGATCGTGGAAGCTGCTACTGATTTGCTTGCTATGGAGGCGACGATGGTCGAAGCTGGACGAAGCCATGGTCGAAGTCGGCAGCCATGAATGCTCGTCGATGCTGGGCAAGGTTATGGGCGACGCTGGACAGAAGCAGCAGCAGCAACATCCATGGCGGGCTGTGAAACTCACGAGCTGGAGAGCTGCTGGACATCGAAGCAGCAGCGTAAGGTGAAGAAGAAGAAGCAACAACGTTTGGAGCTTCGACGAGGAAGAAGAAGGCGCAACGCAGCAATCATGGGAGCTCAACGTGACCGGAGGAGCTTGGGCGTTCATGGCTTGGGTTGTGCGATGAAGAAGAAGAAGAAGTAGCAGCCATGAGAACTCGAGCTCGAGGAAGATGGCGACGATGAAGACAAAAGGCGAAAAAACAAAGGAGATGATGGTCGTTTGCTTCGTGTGTGTGTGCGTACGTTTGCTGTGTGTGTGCTGTGTATGTGTGTGTATGTGTGGTGTGTGTTGAAGGGGTGTGACGGGGGAGGGAAACGGGCAGCAACCATGGCTGCTAGGCTTGGAGAGTTTGGGTTTTGGAAAAGAAGAAGAGGGGGGTGGGTAGTGTTTGTTAGGTTTAGGGTTAGGAAAATGAAAAAAATGAAAAATGAAGAAAGGGGTTGGGTCTTTGGGGTTATGGACTGGGTCGACCCGGTTTGAAATGGACTGGGTCGTAGGGGAAGGTTGGGTATATTTGGGCCTGTGGTTCAACATTGAAGAAGAGGCCCAATTCCGATTTTCGTCTTTTTTTTGTTCTCTTTTCTTTCACTTATTGATAAAACTAAAATATATGAAATTAAATTATAAAAACCAAAATTATCCTAAAATACTAATTAACTTCTAATAATAATTATCACCCAAAATTAAACATCAATAAAATAAAATCACACAATTTGGACATTAAATGCTAAAAATGCAAAAAATGCCTATTTTTGTAATTTTTTCATTTTGTAAAACAAACTTAATTACTCCTAATTGTAGAATTACATATTAAATGCAAATGTGACATATTTTTTATATTTTTATTAATTTAACAAATAAATATGCACAGACAAAATATAAATAATTATCCAAAAGTGCCACGAAAATTCAAACATTGCACACAAAGGAAAATTGTTTTATTTTGAATTTTTGGGAGTAATTCTCATATAGGGAAAAAATCACGTGCTCACAGCTGCCCCTCTTTGTTCGGAAGCACGAAGGGTTTTCGCGCAAAGATAAAGTGAGCGGATACGAGCGATTTTTTGCCCATTAGAATATTCCGTGTGAAGCATTTTTTGAAAGATTTGACCGAGCATTTGCTTCAGAGGTTTCCTACATATCCTGGGCTAAACAGAAATCAGGTCAATGTAGTTCGGAAAGTTTTGGTAGCTGGGACTACCATGGGACTGCAATGTTACTACTGTTGCATGCTACTTTTACTGCTTGCTAACCTCCTTATTACACCATGCTTAAAAGAAAAATCAAGAAGCTAGGCTAGAATACGAATTACAAGATCCCATCTATCTTCCATTTGTTCTTTATGCCTTGCTTTCTTGTCGGCTTGCGTCTATTCCGATGCTTCTTTCTTCCGAAAAACTGACGGGGATGACACCGGCCTCTTGCTTTCCTGAACACCAGTTTGCATCTTTTTGTTCTATCCGCTTGAGGATGCGGCTTCCTGCATTATGCTGTGGATCTTTTGTTGTAACCTTCTGCCTTTCGGTGGATTACAGATTTCAAGACCTGAAATGTAAAGACTGAAAAATATTCCCTCGTTATACAGGTGGGCGCCTAATTGCTAAAGACTGAAAAATATTCCCGGGCGCCTAATTGCTAAATACATGGAATGTATTCCCTTGTTATACAGGTGGGCGCCTAATTGCTAAATACATGAAATGTATTCCCTTGTTATACAGGTGGGCACCTAATTGCTACAGACATGAAATGTATTCCCTTGTTATACAGGTGGGCGCCTAATTGCTAAAGACATGAAATGTATTCCCTTCTTATACAGGTGGACGCCTAATTGCTACAGACATGAAATGTATTCCCTTGTTATACAGGTGGGCGCCTAATTGCTAAAGACATGAAATGTATTCCCTTGTTATACAGGTGGGCGCCTCATTGCTAAAGACATGAAAGTATTCCCTTGTTATACAGGTGGGCGCCTAATGATAAAGACATGAAAGTATTCCCTTGTTATACAGGTGGGCGCCTAATTGGTAAATAATAACTTGAATTTGTTTCCTCGATTCTCCGAGAAAATTTTCAACTGTGGCAGAAAATTTTCTGTCCTAGTTCTGGCAATCTTTCTTATGGCGTGTCTTTCGGCCATCATCAACACTTTATTTTCCTGTTCAAATCAAAGAAAATTTAGTTAGTTTTAAAATATGGCGAGTGGTCGTGTCACTCCTGATGGGGATGATTGTTCCCTTCCCCTTATTCCTATTTGGCATTCTCAAAACCTGTTGGGGATGATGTTATTTGTTGGGGATAACATTCTGCTGGGGATGGTTTTTCCATTTATCCCTTCCCCGTTCTGTGTCTCAAACCTGCTGGGGGTTATTTTGCTGAAGATGGATTTTCCTTTCTTCCTTTCCCACTCTGTGTTGTCCGACTACCTCGGAACTTTGGTCGATAATCGGTCGGAGTTCTGCTGGGGATTCTCTTGGAACTTAGCCCACAATTTCTTCAACATGCTGTTTATCCGGTTCTTCCCCGTACTTTCCTTGCCATTTTAGACCAATATTATTCGGCCTTGCAACCAACGTCTTTTGTCTTATTGCCTTGTCTCTGTCCTGTCCTCTTCACATTTTGCATTTTACCATTTTGGCAACTGGTAGTAAGCTTTGAAAGACCTTTCTAAAAAATAAATTTCTGGAAAAAGTCTTTTAAACAAAGAAATGAAAAGATAGAAAAAGAGAAAATCTTTCTGAACAAATGCTGGGGAAAAGAAAAGAAATGAACTTATCTGGGTGGTATAACTGATTCCAACGATCATGTCGTGCACTCCGGATTAATCAACCCAGTCTATTTGTGTCGGTCAATATTTCTGATGTCTTCACTTGCTGGGGATAAATAGGTGCCCACCTCTTCGCAAAATGCGGTTCCTTTTTGCCAATCTATCTTGTCGCCTCATAGTGCCCTTCGCGGGTTTTCACTAATAAGACTCTCTCACTTCTCTCAGTTCCCGTCGCCTTATGGTGCCTATGAAGGTTTTCACCGATAAGACTCTTTCATTTTGCTTCTCTCAGCTTACGTCGTCTTATGGTGCCTGTGAAGGTTTTCACCGATAAGACTCTCTCATTTTGCTTCTCAGCTGGGGATTGGAGTGTTGCCGGTAAGATTCTCTCTGCTGGGAATTCTTATGGCTATCAATTCTTTCAGCTCATGATCCTCATTCAGTCGGGGACCGGCGTGTTATTCTCGGCTTTCATTTGCCTGTCTTGGCACCTCTCGGATACTGTTTGGGAGGTCTTTTTTGGACATCAATAGAGGTTTTATGTGGGGCTTAAAAGAAAAGGATATAAAAATTCAAAATAACTTTGATGGGTAAAACATTACAACTCTTGGAATCAAACCCTTTTTTTTTAAAAAAGAAAATTTAAAAACATAACTTCTGCCCCAGCTTTCTTGCTTGGGGAATTTTTTATTTTTGTTACATTATGACCGAGTCGTGAGGAGCCTACGTATCCTCTTTGAGGAATCAGGTCGAACGTAGTTCACTTGATTCCTTTGTTTTTCTTGCGACCTTTTTTTTTTATCATTCTCCTTCTTTTCTCTTTTTCATTTTTTCTTTTCATTAGTGATTCCAAGAGAGGGGTATAAAAGGATAAGTAAGGCTCAAAGGGGTAAATCAAAGGTTAAAAGTGTTTGGATAGAAGTGAGAATTGCCTCCGTCATTTCATTATCCGATAAGCACCAAGTACAAACAAACAAATAAATAACAAAAGAAATTACACATAATATTTTTTGACTGCATCAGAATTGATAGCCATGTCGATGCATCTTCCTTCGACATCTGTCAGACGTAAAGCGTCGTTGGATAATACTCTGGTCACAATATACGGCCCTTGCCAATTCTGGGCGAACTTGCCTTTTGCCTCGATCTGATGTGGGAGGATCCGTTTCAATACTTGCTGCCCTACTTCAAATTTCCTAAGGCGCACCTTCTTATTGTATGCTCTTGCCTTTCTCTTCTGATATAACTGGCCATGGCATACTGCTACCAATCGTTTTTCATCAATTAAGCTCAACTGCTCCAGTCGGGCTTTGACCCATTCATCATCATCAATTCCGGCCTCAGCGACAATCCAAAAGGATGGAATTTCAACTTCTGCCGGTATTACTGCTTCAGTTCCGTATACCAACGAATAAGGAGTTGCACCTACTGATGTACGAACAGTAGTGCAATAACCCAACAATGCAAACGGTAGCTTTTCATGCCACTGTCTCGACCCTTCTACCATCTTCCTCAAAATCTTTTTTATGTTTTTGTTGGCTGCCTCAACTGCACCATTCGCCTTGGGATGATACGGGGTGGAATTACGATGTGTAATCCTGAACTGTTGACATACTTCTTTCATCAAACTACTGTTAAGATTAGCACCGTTGTCTGTGATGATCACTTTCGGGATCCCAAATCTGCAGATGATATGGGAATGGACAAAATCCACCATCGCCTTTTTGGTCACTGACTTGAAAGTCTTGGCCTCCACCCATTTGGTGAAATAATCGATGGTTACTAGAATGAACCTGTGACCATTTGAAGCCGCCGGCTCAATGGGTCCAATGACATCCATGCCCCACGCAACAAATGGCCATGGCGCTGACATTGTATGCAATTCTGTCGGCGGAGAATGAATCAGATCTCCGTGTATCTGACACTGATGGCATTTTCGCACGAAACTGATACAATCATGCTCCATGGTGAGCCAATAATATCCCGCCCGCAGAATCTTCTTTGCCAATACATACCCGCTCATATGGGGCCCACAGACTCCAGCATGTACCTCTGTCATCACTGTCGTGGCTTGACTAGCATCTATACATCTCAGCAATCCCAAATCTGGGGTTCTTTTGTACAGCACTCCTCCACTGAGGAAGAATCCATTTGACAATCGCCGGATGGCTCTTTTTTGATCTCCTGTGGCCTGCTCCGGGTATATCCCCATCCTGAGGTACTCCTTGACGTCATAAAACCATGGCTCGCCATCCACTTCTTCCTCTATTATGTTGCAATAAGCATGTTGATCATGAACCTGAATATGCAACGGGTCAACATGGATTTTGTCTAGATGGTGCAACATCGATGCTAAAGTGGCCAAAGCATCAGCAACCTCATTGTGAATTCTCGGGATGTGTCTGAACTCCACTGATTGAAATCGCTTGCTCAGATCGTGCAAACATTGTCGATATGGTATAAGCTTTAAATCCCGTGTTTCCCATTCACCCTGGATCTGATGTACCAGAAGGTCCAAGTCTCCCAAGACCAAGACGTCCTGGACATCCATATCTGCAGCTAAACGTAAGCCTAGAATACATGCCTCATATTTAGCCATGTTGTTGGTACAATAGAAACGTAGCTGAGCTGTAACAGGATAGTGATGTCGTGTTTCAGAAATAAGTACCGCTCCTATTCCAACTCCTTTCGCATTCGCAGCCCCATCGAAGAAAAGCTTCCACCCTGATTCCTCAGTCAATTCTAACTCCTCTATATACATCACTTCTTCATCTGGAAAATACGTCCTCAAAGGCTCGTATTCTTCATCAATAGGATTCTCAGCCAAGTGATCGGCCAATGCTTGGGCTTTCATGGCCGTCCTCGTCACATAGACAATGTCGAACTCTGTGAGTAATATCTGCCATTTTGCCAATCTTCCTGTGGGCATAGGCTTCTGGAAAATATACTTCAATGGATCCAGGCGTGAAATAAGGTAAGTAGTATGTGACGACAGATAATGCTTAAACTTCTGTGCTACCCAAGTTAGAGCACAACATGTCTTCTCAAGTTGAGTGTACTTATTCTCATAGACTGTAAACTTCTTGCTGAGATAATAGATGGCTTGCTCTTTTCTTCCTGTGATGTCGTGTTGACCCAACACGCAACCAAACGAATGATCCAGGACCGTTAGATAAAGGATTAATGGCCTCCCCGACTCAGGTGGAACCAATACAGGTGGATTGGATAAATAACCTTTGATCTGGTCAAATGCCTCCTGACATTCTGCCGTCCATTCTATCGCGGCATCTTTCCTCAGCAATCGAAAGATGGGTTCACAAGTTGTTGTGAGTTGAGCAATAAATCTGCTGATGTAGTTCAACCTTCCCAACAGACTCATTACTTTTGTCTTGTTCTTTGGCGGTGGCAAATCTTGGATATATTTGATCTTTGATGGGTCCAGTTCAATACCTCGTCGACTGACGATGAATCCCAACATCTTTCCAGATGGAACACCAAAGGCACATTTAGCCGGGTTAAGCTTAATATCATACCTTCTAAGTCTTTGAAAAAACTTCCTTAGGTCTGCTACATGGTCCTCCTGATGCTTAGACTTTATGATCACATCGTCCACGTACACCTCGATTTCTTTATGGATCATGTCATGAAACACAGTAGTCATTTCTCTCATGTACGTTGCCCCAACATTCTTCAAACCAAATGGCATCACCCGGTAGCAATAAGTCCCCTACGGCGTAATGAATGCCGTCTTTTCCGCATCTTCTTCATCCATCAGAATCTGATGATACCCAGCATAGCAATCTACAAAAGATCCGAGCTCACGTCCGGCGCAATTGTCGATCAAGATATGGATGTTGGGTAAAGGAAAGTTTTTCTTTGGTCTTGCCTTGTTCAGATTGCGGTAATCGACACACACCCTGATCTTCCCATCTTTCTTTGGCATCGGCACCACATTAGCCAACCAATCAGGATATCGAGTGACACGAATAACCTTTTCTTGCAGCTGCTTGGTTACTTCTTCTTTAATCTTCACACTCATATCCGTTTTGAACTTCCTCAATTTCTGCTTGACGGGAGGGAATGCTGGGTCAGTGAGCAATTTATGAACCACTAAATCTGTGCTTAACCCCGGCATGTCATCATATGACCATGCAAAAACATCTTTGAACTCAATAAGTGTTTTGATCAATTCTTCACTGATATTTGGTGCAATGTGGATGCTTATTTTAGTTTCTCTGATATCGTCGGCATCCCCTAAATTGATGGCTTTTGTGTCATTTAAGTTGGGCTTGGATTTTTCTTCAAACTGACTTAACTCCCTATTTATCTCCTCGAAGGCTTCATCCTCATCATATTCCGATTCATTATCATAATCGACCTCTTGTATAGTTAGTTCGGAATCAGATTGATCTTTTAGACTAGATAGAAGATCCGTTGTGCATGCCATGTCATTAGAACCAGTATGAAAAGAACTGTTCAGAAAAAGAAACGAAGGAAACAAAATTAAAAATAACATATAAAATAAGGAATAAAGAAGAAACTTTTTTTTTCGTTTTATTGAATTATGGGATAACAAGGCACTTTGTTGAGCAGTAATAGAAATAAAAAGGAATCTGGATTACAACCTTGGAATAATCCAGAAAACAAAAAGGAAAATCAGAGCCAACTACTAGGACTCCCTCCGAGTAGGAAGAGGAGTAGCTGTCCAATTGTTGACATTGGCCCTAGGCCCCACAAACTGTATGTCTGCCTTACTGGAACCCTTTCCAGCTTCTATTATGTTGACATCTGCGAACATTCTTTCTAAGCCCTCATCCAAATCTCCATTTGGCCCAATCAACGGTCCACGAATTTTCGGGACTGACGACCTTGTGGCACCTGCTCTAACAAAAGATCTAGAGAGACGCGGGACTGGCTTGGGAAGAACCCAAACTTTCTTCTTCATTTTCCGAGCTCGCTTTATATCTGCTGCAGTTGGTTTGAATCCCAATCCGAAAGTCTCTAAATTCTTGGGCAAAGAGACAGGTTGAACAATTCCCTGGAGCTCAGCCCCCAGACCTTTTCCTGGCACGAACCCATTAATTAGCATCTCCGAAACTATCATGACGGTTGCGGAAGCTATCCTGGGGTGTGGAATGCTTTTACCCTCGGGAATCTTGTTTGCTGACACTGCATCAAAAATCTGATAAACCCAGGGACCTTTGTCATTGTTGGTTTCTATGAATGGCACCTCCCATGGTGCACGCAGTGTCTTCCCCATGCAGCACGACATCTTGTCTGTCCCATTCAAACATGACCATTTGATGCAATGTGGATGGCACTGCTTTGGCCGCGTGGATCCACGGTCGTCCCAACAAAAGGTTATAAGATACCGCGATATCCAATACCTGGAACTCCATAGTAAACTCGACGGGGCCGATGGTCAACTCGAGTATAATATCCCCCATGGTGTCTGTTCCACTTCCGTCAAACCCTCGGACGCAAACGATGTTCTTGTGGATTCTATCATGGTCAATCTTCAACTGGTTCAGTGTGGATAATGGACAAATATTGGCACTTGAACCGTTATCCACCAACGCCCGAGTAACTGCTGAATCTTCACATTTGACAGTCAAGTAGAGAGCTTTATTATGTTTCGTGCCCTCCACTGGCAAATCGTCATCAGAGAACGTTACCCTATTTACCTCAAAAATTTTGTTGGCAATCGTTTCAAGGTGGTTCACCGAAATTTCATTGGCCACATGAGCTTCATTAGTATCTTCATCAGGGCCCGGCGATGCTCGTCTGAATGGATCAATAGTGATAACAACGAGATCTGGGCCGGTGTTTTCTTCAATTGTTCGACAATGGAGTAATCCTGCACTTTCATCATTTTCAGGAATTCCTCCGCCTCTTCTTCTGACACGGGTTTCTTTGTTACTGCTGGGTTGGTCCTTCTCAACTCCACGGGAGTAAAACACCGTCCCGATCGAGTCAGTCCCTGCGCCTCACAACTATCCTCCTCCACTTGCTTTCCCTTGTACATTATCACTGCCTTTTCATACTTCCAAGGCACAGCCTTGCTATTAATCACTGGCAATTGGACTACCGGCTTTATGATGACCGGTTCCCTGTAGACCCCTTTCACAACAACTACGGGTGTAGATGATTCTCCCGATACTACCAATTTGGCTGGCTCTGGTTTTTTTGTAGCGGTGGATGGATTCTTCCCTATCACCACTGGCTTGACATCTTCCCCCTTCAACTGTACCCCTACTTCCCCACCGGTCGATTTTTCTTTCGGAGTGGCACGGATCATCATCACTGTCTGTGAGGGTTTCCTTGGCTCCCCTTCTTCGTGCACAAGCTCAATCATGTGGGCTTCGTGGTGCGTTGGCAATGGGTTCTGGTTAATGTTGGGTTCCTCCGGTGCCTGTACCTCTATCTTGTTGGTATCAATAAAATCTTGTATCGCATGTTTCAGCCTCCAACATTTCTCGGTATCATGTCCAGGAGCTCCTGAACAATATTCACATCTTATTAGAGTGATCCATATTTTGGGGTAAGGGATTTGGCAACCTAGGCTCAACAGGATTTAATAAACCCAACTGCCTTAATTTGTGGAACAAGGCAGTGTAAGTTTCTCCCAACTAAGTAAAGGTTCTTTGCCTCTGCAGTATTTCACTTCTGGAAGCCGAATTTCCCCTGAAACCCATCCCTGGAGGGTTCCTGTAGGCTCTTGGCGGTGGATAGGTGTTTTGTGGTGGTGGGTAGGTATTATGTGAAGGTGGGTATGTATTGTGGGGAGCTGGCGCGCGCCATTGCGGGTGAGCCGGAGGTTGGGTATATGTTTGGGCTTGATGAATGGAGAAGTGTTGTTCTTGTGGTGGGTAGTAGGGTTGTGGAGGGTAATTTGGAATGTGTGGGTAGTTTGAATGATGGGGTTTGGGTTGGTAATGAGGGGAAGGACCTCTAGATCTGGGCCAATTGTCTGCCTCTATTGTCGTGACCTCTTCTCTCTTTTTCTTTCCGAGCGCACCTCCCGTGCCGCTCTGAATGGCCTGAGTCGTTGCCTTAATTGCCGAGTAACTCAGGATCTTATTGGACTTAAGTCCCTCTTCTATCATGCCTCCCATTTTCACCACTTCGTTGAAGGATTTGCCAACTGACATCACCAAGTGACCGAAGTAAGTTGGCTCTAGAGTTTGTAGAAAGTAATCTACCATTTCTCCCTCTCTCATTGGAGGATCAACTCTGGCTGCCTGTTCTCTCCATCGGAACCCAAATTCCCGGAAGCTCTCTCCGGGTTTCTTCTCAAGCTTTAGCAATGTGAGACGGTCTGGGACTATCTCAAGGTTGTATTGGAAATGTCCTGCGAAAGCCTGTGCCAGATCATCCCAGGTGTACCACCTGCTCGAATCTTGTCTTGTATACCACTCTAGTGCCGACCCGCTCAAACTCTGGCCAAAGTAAGCTATCAGTAGCTCATCTTTGCCCCCCGATCCCCTCATCTTGCTACAAAAGCCCCGTAGATATGCCATAGGATCGCCATGCCCTTTGTATAAATCAAACTTGGGCATCTTGAACCCTGCTGGTAATTGAACATCAGGGAAAAGGCATAGATCCTTGTAAGCCACGCTGACCTGGTTGCCTAACCCATGCATGTTCCTGAAGGACTGCTCCAGGCTTTTAAATTTCCGCATCACCTCGTCCTTCTCTAGGCTCTTAGCTGGCTTTTCAATCTCCGCCGGGACCTCAAAATGGGGATTATAGGTATGTGGCTAGGGTGCTTTGAATGTGAGTTCAGGGGTAATATTGTGTATCGTGAGCCTGAAACAATGGCTCACTAGACGATCTGTGCAATGGGGTTGGGCAGGAGCCACAAAGACGGGAACATTTGGTGGAGGAGGATTCTGATTGGGTGGTGGAGCTTGGGGATCATAGGCCTCTCTTCCTTGATAGTAGTGATGGCTTGGGAAACTCGTTGAAGGGCCGGGAGA
This sequence comes from Nicotiana sylvestris, assembly GCF_000393655.2. Lineage (NCBI taxonomy): Eukaryota > Viridiplantae > Streptophyta > Magnoliopsida > Solanales > Solanaceae > Nicotiana > Nicotiana sylvestris. The sequence continues at coordinate 54,451,327 of NC_091065.1, forward strand.
GGGGTATTCTGGCGTGTGTCCTGGTTGGAGAGTAGGAGTAACAGGTAGTTCATTCCTCTTTTGGGATCTAGCTAAGGCTATCTGCATTTCATTCATTTCCAGCCTCATCTTTTCCATTTTTTCCATGGCCTCCTTCAGCATCTAATTTGTCGTCTTTTCTGACTCAACATTGTTGTCTGAGCCAGTCATGCTTTCTGGTACGGGCCCTTTTGATCTTGTTTGATAATGGTACGGTGCCAGTACGCTTTAACAAACTAACTGATATAGATTGGAAAAACAACAAACATGTCAATGTTAGAGTCTTGACAGATATTGTAATTGCACGTTAGGGGATGCAATGTTCTTAGGCAGTTAACCATTTCTAACATGTTTTTGCTCTGACCGCATGCATTATCCCGGCTTATTTTATTTATGCCTCTTTTGAGTGTTTCAGAGACCTCTCTTTTCTTCTTATTCTCTCTCTTTTTCCTTTTTAATTACGGTCGAATCCTATAGAGATTGCCTATGTATCGTGACCCCGCACGAATCAGACCAGGCGTAGTTCGTGCCGCAAAGTAAAGACACAAAACTCTTTTGGAATCATTCAATTCATCACCAAAATTTGCTATTACAAGCTACTTATTTTAAACAAAGAACATCAAAATACAGATTCCAAAATTCTTAACCTGACTCGATGAAACAAAACAACATATGGGAGACAACGGACCCATAAAGTCAACAAACAAGACTCGAACTAGGGATACATTAAAGATTTTAATTTAGGTGCCCGCGAGGCATCGTTCGGCCTTTCCGCGGGCTTTGGTGTAAGACCCCTTTGCAAGCTCTTCAACTCATTCATGATCTGGTGGACGTAGCCCATGACTGAGGCAAAAAGGGTATCTCGGGGCATTTCCTCACATGTTAGGCACTTCGTGGTGATGTAGTGCCCCATCTCATCAATCCTACCCCTGATTCTGTCCCTTTCCATACACAAATGTTCTATTCATTGATTCTTTAACCCCAACACTCGAGTGTTGTCAACGAGCTGATCTTGGAACCTCTCTATTTGTTCTTCCATTCGAGCTATTGAATCATAACAACGTCTTCTGTCTGTCCTGGCATCTCGGGCTTGTTTAAAGACCCGCTCCTGGAGAGTGGAATTGGTTTCCCTTAATAGCCCAATGCTTATTTCATAATCCCTTCTCATTTGCCATAGGTGCTTTTTCGCGCTGCTGTACCTTTTGCCCATCTGGCCTGCATTCTTGCTATGCTAGCCTCGGATTTTTCCAAGTTTTTTTGGCTTTCAATGACCTGACTCCTCAACTCTGCTATCAACCTCTCGTCGGACCGAATTTTCTGTCGGTCACCGGCGTTCCTTCTGTCTTTGCGGATTTGGGCTCTCAAGGCCTTGTTTTCTTGAGTCAACTTGTTTTTCTCTCCTATATCAGCATCAATTTGCAAGCTGATTTGATATTTCAACCCCTCAATTTGTTGTTTTAGCTTGCCAATCTCAACCCGATATTCTTTCTCTTTCGCTAGCCAACCCCACTGTGCTTGTGATGATTCTGCGAAGTCTCAGACGTGAGCTCTCTTAGTTGGTCTCAGGTGCTCAAGCTCTCTTCTGTACCATGTGAGGTATTTTGGCGACACCTCGCCTTTAGCCCGGTCTTGTACGCGAGTATCTACTTTCAGGGTTTGACATTCATTCCAGATTTTCCGAACGACTGCTTCAGGGAACTGCCCACTAGGCCCGATTTCGATCACCTGGTTACTGAGATTTTCTTCCTTCGGGACTATTTGGCACCGCCCCAATTGTCTCAATACTATGTATGGTGCATAGGGCTGGATACTTTGGAGACCCATCAATAACAAATGTGATTCGGCGGCTGACATGTGTATGATTTCATCTATGGGCAACCACCCAAATGCCCATTCTATCTGGCTTGCTGAAATGGAACGCAGCAGAGCTACCCATTCAGTGACCCCCTCTGGTAAGCTGAACTCGTCGACCCTTGTGGAAAACTCCTCTATACAAGTATTTTGTGATGACCCATATTTCAAAGACTGAGGGCGATGACATAAGTGTTCTATCATCCACATTTGCAGTAGTATATTTCAACCCTCGAAGAAACCTCCTCCGGTTTTGCACACAGTAAGAGCACGGAATATGTCTGCTATTATCATTGGTGCCAAAGTGTTGTTGTCTTGCTTGAGCAAAGTGCTGACGACCCCAGCGACTTGTATGTTAATTTTTGTGTCTTTTCTCGTGAATACCAGAAGGCCCAAAAAGGCTACCATGAAAGCAATACACCTATGTCTTTCCCAATTCAGCTGGTTTTCCCCGCTGCAGATCTTTCCCTCGAGATTGTTGAACCCTCCAAAATGACCGTATCTGTCGTACAGGAATGCCAAACTACAAAAACCTTCTGATAACTCTGGGTTGTGTATAACTCGACGGATCTTCACGGTGTCTAAAAACCTGTGTATGGTCACGGTCCTTGGTGCAATAAGATACTGCTCTCTCATAGGGACTTTGGGACCCCCGATGTACCCTTCCAGTTCTTCCAGTGTCGGTATGAGCTCAAAGTCTCAGAAATGAAATACGTTGTGTGCTAGGTCCCAGAATGAAATTAACCCCCTTATAATGTCCCCGCTCGGATCAATGTCCAGTAACCCAACCAAGTTTCGCAAGTATATCTTGACTGTATCTTTCCCTGATTCTTCTAAGTCGTTCCACCACATGCGTAAGCCCAAAGGGACCTTGTTTATAATGGCTCCAGATGAATTCCTAGTCGTGCTCATTCTGCACATTTATTAAGGTGATTTAAATAAAAAGCAAAATCTTTATTTGACTCAAAACTAATTTTTCCATTTTTCCTTAATTTTTGAGAAAAGAAAAGACTGATTTTCCAAACACGGCCTTTAAGCACTTCAAGGATGAAGATTTTAAGGCTGTAGCGATTAACCGGCCAAAAGTAAAAGGAATGACCAAAGGTGGCCATTTATGCAAAGTCAACCTTCCGGCGTCCCTTTCGGGAACATTCGGCTATTTTTTTTGACAAATGGCATCGCCTGACTCTTTTATGAAAGTGACAACATTTTTGTCATTTTTCTGGTTATTTTTGCAAAATGGGAAGTTGGACCCGATAAGGGTTGCCTACGTATCTCACATCCGGTGAGAATCAAACCGACATAGTTCGGGAGATCATGAATAAAGTAAATGAACTAACTTTTTTTTTTTTGAAGGAAAGACTTATAAAGAAGAAAGGGAGCATTTTTGCAAAGAAGGATTTCTAAAGGAAAAAAAATTAAATTTTTTTTTTGAATTTCGAAAGAAAAACTTCTAAAGAAGAAAAAAAATATTTTTGGAATTTTACTTTCAATTTATGAAAGAAATGCTTCTAAAAATATTTTTGAATTTTGAATTTTCTTTTCAATTTTGAAAGAAGAATGAAAATATTTTTGGATTTTTTGGAAGAAATTAAAAGAAAATATTTTTATTTTTATTTTTATTTTTTTAAAAAAACAATTAAAAAGACTTTCTAAAGAAATCAATAGTGGAAAATATTTTTGGATCTTTTCTTTTTTGAAAATTGGAGGTCTAAAAGAAACCTTTTCTAGAAAGGAAATAAAGAAAAATACTTTTTGTATATATATGCAACAAATAATAAAACCACGTTCAACGCACGACTCTTTTTATTTTCATTTTTGGCATTTTCATAAACAAATAAATAAATAAAAAAAACATTTTAAAAACAAGACTCTTTTTCATTTTCATTTTTCATGGCAAGACAAACTATTTTTTTTTTTTTTTTATTTTGAAAACAAGACAAAGTGAAGATTTTTTTTTCTTTTTCGTTTCACCAAAAATGACCAACCTATTCTTCCAAACTTAAAATAAAAGACTCTTTTTTTTGAGTGAAATAAAATAAAACATTTTTCTTTTCTTCATTTTTTCAAGATTTTCGGCAGAATTTCGACAGTATTTGAGTATTGTTTTTTTTTTCTTTCTAAAATAGGCAATTAATTCTCTACATTGTTACTTCGCTCTTTTTTTTCCACAATTTTCCAATATTCCTGATTTTTCGAAGCCGGTCAGCATGCAAGTCTAAAGCAAATAAATGCATAAAACAAACAGGATGCAGCAGGATGGTCTTTTCATTTCAGGTTGCTAGTCCTAGACGGACCCAACCCCTGTGTTGAGTCCCTTAAGTCAAATGCAACATGATGCAGATAAGCATTCCTACTAGGGTTCCAGCATGAAGCTGAGTTATTCTAGGTTCATAACCTGGGTATTTGTTCTAGACTGTGTACCCGAGTGGACAACTCGAGTCGAGGAGGGGGCTACGTACCGGGGACCCACGAGATCGTCCGGCTTTGTAACTTGTCCGGCCTCTTTATTATTTTAGGGTATGACACTAACAGAATAGAGAGTCTCGGCCAGCGAGCACATTCCCGAAGATGAGAAGAGAAGGGTTTCAGCACAGTTTATATACAGTTCAGATAATATCAAAGCGGTAAAAACAACATTTTGCACATTTAGGCCAAAACATGTAATAAAATCAAATAATAAATAAATCCAAATAATAACAATTATTCTAAGCTCGAATTCTTGAACCTTGAACCAGATATTCTGGGGTCCAGTCCCCAGCAGAGTCGCCAGAGCTGTCACACCTCCTTTTTCGCTCGCGCCGCCCGCGAAGGGGCACGGAAGGGAGTTTTTTCCAATTAAAGGACAATCGAAACGAGATTTATTTATTTATTTCAGAGTCGTCACTTGGGAGATTTATGGTGTCCCAAGTAACCGATTGAATCCCGAATCGAGGAAAATATTCGACTTTCCAAATGAAGTCTGCGAACCAGAAATTCTAAGTAAAGAATTCTGTTGATCCGAGGGAAGGTGTTAGGCACCCCCGAATCCCGTGGTTCTAGCACGGTCGCTTAAACTGTTGTAATGGCTAGATATCTGATTTTAATACATATTATAATTTATGTGCTTTTATCAACTTTAAACCGCTTTTATTATTATTATTTTTAGAATTGCAACGTCGTGAAAATGCGTTTCGAACCACATCGCAATCAATGCACCCATAGTTGTTGACACGTTTTGACTCCGTTGAGATTTGGATTTGGGTCGCATAAATGCGCACCCGAGTTTAGGGATGTAGTATTATTAAAATCGTGCCTAAAGAATCTAACACTTTATTACTTTGGAGAAGGCCGTGAAATTTGCTAAACGGCCCATCTCGAAATCTAAGTATTCAATTAAACATTTATTGAGGGCCCCGCAATTTGTGCGTCTTATTGGACGAGGCTCATCTCATTTATTTTAAAAGGACAATCCTAAAATGCCTACATTTTTCTCTATTAAATTTGTCTCTACAAAATGAAAGAGAAAAGGTCTTAATTTATTTACATGCTTGAGTTGTTATAGTTGGGTTTCGAATATGATTCATAAAATCTGAAAAATGATGCAATTAGGGCAGTCTGTTGCCAATGCGGGCCCAGGCCCAACGTGTATGGCACAAAACTGGACCTGGGCCATATCATTCACATGTTACTACCTAATTACATTATACTAGGCATGTTCACAGTTTGTCAAATTTAAAAAAAAAACTTGGCAATCTAATTTTAATCCTAGACCATTTATATGATGAAATTAACCAATAGTATTTAGCTAAACAATATTCCTACAAGTTCCGAAATGGTCTATTCGTTTAATGAACTAAGTATTGAATGTTTAAGAATAGTCTAAATCAGCTAACATGCTTTTTGAGACATGATAATCATCCAACAATAACGAATTAACTAGACAGAGTTACTACACCATTAATTCATTTTTTAGGCAATACCTAGATAGTTCGTCCGCTAAGCTATCGTCAAATGTTCCACTATATATATTAAACAGCTACATGATTCTGATTAGAGTAAGCTAAATAATTTATATATACAAATAAAATTCAGAATATAATTAAGAGAAATTCAGAACTTCAACTCTTCATTTCATATTCATGCTTCATGTTGCAGTTTACAGTAACCAGCGTGTCAGTTGTGTACTTGATATTGGAAGCAAAAGAAAAGGGAGATCAGCAGAAATTCAGTAGCTTACAACAACAGCAACACCCAGCAACCAGTAACAACCAGCCACGAGAAACCAATGACAGATTTTAAAATCAAGATAAAAATCCAGAAACACCGACAACGATCAACGGACAGAAGCCAAGGGAATCTTTTTAGATTTTGAAAGACTAATTAATGTTTAACCCTTAATTTCTGAATTCGTATATCAGAATATTTAGATTGTATATCACGTGTATACTACTCTCTCTTTTAATTTCCAGAATGTTTTTATTTGTATTTTTGGAAGTCTTAATATTTTCAGAATTTTTCTCTCTCTTCAATATTCAGCTCTCCTTCTTTTTTTCTTTTTTTTCCTCTCTCCCTTAATTTTGTCCAAGTCCCCTCTATTTATTACCAACTTTCAGCATTTTTAAAATTAAAACTCACTATCTTCCACTCATCCCCCTTTTAATCTCACTACGTAATGTTTTGTCCTCCACTACATTAAATAAATACATTATCCCCTCCATTGTATCTTGTCCCCCATGTCTACATTAAACAATTATATTATTCTCCCACTACATTATGTCTTGTCCCCCACCATGTACTATTTTAATATTATTAAAATATTATTTAATCTTAATGGACAGAGCACTCAAAATAAATAATTGTTCAGAATTTTAATTCCAAAAATACCCCTCTGACCTTACTGAAATTACCATTTTAACCCTGAAAATACTGCAATTTACCAATCTACCCCGTCAGCTATAACCAATTCACCTAATCAATTCTAACCAAAATATATCAGCTATAACCAATTCCTAATCAGATTTTATGAACAAACTCAAACTATATGATGAACAACAAAGAAAACTGGAATTATTTTGACTGAACAATATTTTTTAACAACAAACCTATTTTCAAATTCAACAACAATAACAAACAAATATATTCAAATCATTGAGCTCAAATTCAAATTAAACTTAAACAAAACAAATAAACAGATTCAAATCACTAAACTCAAATGATCAATTGATCTTCAAATTAAATCCAACAAAATTACAACAAAGATGCATGATTCAAACTAAATCAAAAAATTAAAAACCAAAACATAAACTCACATTAAATCACTGGATTAAAACACTCATTCGAAACAAAAAATGAGTGCGAATTAAATCTATATTAAACAACAAACATGACGGATTCAAACGATTTAAACTAACACTCTTCTATATTAAAACTAAATCCTTTTAAATTAATAAAAAAACTGAAGAAATAATTAATTGAATCTTCAACTTAAAACTAACAACATTATAATTAAACTAACAATTTCTACATAAAAATAAACAAGAACAAATGAAACAATCCTGAAGAAATAATCAAGAAACGATAAACACGAACAAAACAAGAATCAAACATCTACTGATTAAGATCCGAGAATATCAAAACAAAATACGGACAGATTCGAAACTTAAACCAACTAACCAGAAATGAACAACGACGAGCTCGAACGGAAACAGACAACTTGAACAAACAACCTCGACATACCGGATCTTGACGAACAACGAAAAACCCACCTTCCTTTTAAACTTGACGAACTCAAAACGACAAACGACGACCTCGACGGATTGAAACCGAAGAACGACGAGGCAGCAGCTGATCGTGGAAGCTGCTACTGATTTGCTTGCTATGGAGGCGACGATGGTCGAAGCTGGACGAAGCCATGGTCGAAGTCGGCAGCCATGAAAGCTCGTCGATGCTGGGCAAGGTTATGGGCGACGCTGGACAGAAGCAGCAACAGCAACATCCATGGTGGGCTGTGAAACTCACGAGCTGGAGAGCTTCTGGACATCAAAGCAACAGCGTAAGGTGAAGAAGAAGAAGCAGCAACGTTTGGAGCTTCGACGAGGAAGAAGAAGGCGCAACGCAGCAATCATGGGAGCTCGACGTGACCGGAGGAGCTTGGGCGTTCATGGCTTGGGTTGTGCGATGATGAAGAAGAAGAAGCAGCAGCCATGAGAACTCGAGCTCGAGCTCGAGGAAGATGGCGACGATGAAGATAGAAAAGGCGAAAAACGAAGGAGATGGTGGTCGTTTGCTTCGTGTGTGTGTGCGTACGTTTGCTGTGTGTGTGCTGTGTATGTGTGTATATATGTGGTGTGTGTTGAAGGGGTGTGATGGGGGAGGGAAACGGGCAGCAGCCATGGCTGCTAGGCTTGGAGAGTTTGGGTTTTGGAAAAGAAGAAGAGGGGGGAGGGTAGTGTTTGTTAGGTTTAGGGTTAGGAAAATGCAAAAAATGAAAAATGAAGAAAGGGGTTGGGTCTTTGGGGTTATGGACTGGGTCAACCCGGTTTGAAATGGACCGGGTCGTAGGGGAAGGTTGGGTATATTTGGGCCTGTGGTTTAAAATTGAAGAAGAGGCCCAATCCGATTTTCGTCTATTTTTTGTTCTCTTTTCTTTCACTTATTGATAAAACTAAAATGTATGAAATTAAATTATAAAAACCAAAATTATCTTAAAATACTAATTAACTTCTAATAATAATTATCACCCAAAATTAAACATCAATAAAATAAAATCACACAATTTGGACATTAAATGCTAAAAATGCAAAAGATGCCTATTTTTGTAATTTTTTCATTTTGTAAAACAAACTTAATTACTCCTAATTGTAGAATTACATATTAAATGCAAATGTGACATATTTTTTATATTTTTATTAATTTAACAAATAAAGATGCACAGACAAAATATAAATAATTATCCAAAAGTGCCACGAAAATTCAAACATTGCACACAAAGGAAAATTGTTTTATTTTGAATTTTTGGGAGTAATTCTCATATAGGGAAAAAATCACGTGCTCACACTAGAATTTGGGGGGTTCTGCCGAGGTTTGATTGAACTAGGGTTTTATTTTAGAACCCTTAACTCTTTTAGACTGACTTTGAGTCTCTGAACTAAGTTTGGACATCTTTGTTTTCATACAATGCTGAAGTTTTTAAACTCTTCTACACTGGATTTTTTCTACTAATTTACACGACAGTCTTCTTTCATGCTCACATGCTCCTTATATATGATGAATTTTCCTCTCAATGGTTTTCAAATTTGCAATTAGTGCAAACTTCCTTCTGAATATGGCTTGATTGATTTCTTTCCATTGTTTGTTGATTCTCCATGGTACTCGACCTAAGTTAAAACCCTTCTTCATCTTTTCTGACTTGGTTCATTCATGCAAAATCTCAGACTCTTTTGATTTACTGTTTGTTAATTGATTTGCTTACCTTATTTGCACAAACCGTGTATTTCAAAACCTTGACCTTAAATAACTTTTTATGTATTTGCCCCTGATTGCATGTTGTGCACAAAGTGCTTACTCCATTTCTTTCCTTAAATGGTTTTCACCCGTTTGAATCTGAATCCCTTAATTAAGGGAAGCCTCATGTAATTGATTGACAATTAGTTCCTTAACTGTTTTTCTTGCCTTATTTCTGCCTTATTTTTACACTATAAAAGGCACGACCCTCTTCACACACTACAACATCAGAATCCTTCTGAACGCATACACCCTCATAATAATATTCTCTTCTTGACTACATTGTGGCCTGATTTACAAAACTTACTGCTTTCCTTTACTTATTTCCCTGAAAACTTGTATGTCCTTATTTAATTCTTAGCACCACAACAATGTGTAGTTACTGCTTTTGTATCCATGTTCATCTGCTATTTCTGTATATCTCAGCACTTAAATTAGCATGTTGATTTCCTTATGTGTGTTTTGTTATGAACCCTCATTCCTCTATCACCCCTATGTGTTTTGAGTGGTGACTTAAGGCATGGAAATGCAAGTTGTTGTCCATGAATTAAGTTTGAACCACTGAGGTCTTGACCTCTAAGCAAACAGGCCAGAGGGTATGCCAGCATCTCCCATTGCTGGGTATGCCCTTAAGCCCGCTTTTCTGTTGCCTCTTGCAACTTCCCATTCCCCTATACCCTTTATGTGTAATGATGTGAGTTGCTTCCCTTTTCACTTTTCCCCTTTCAGAATCCTACTTCTGCACTTGCACTCTCTCTTAGTCCCTAAGTTTTTCCCCCCTCTTGTGAGCCTTGACTTGGGACCTTGAGCTCCTTCTGAACTTGGACACCTGAAGGCTGGCCCTTCAACATTTACACTATGGCTTAATCCGTGATACATTTGGGTGTAAGCACTACCCGGAGTTCATATGAGACTCTTAGGGAACTCTGGCACACCCCAAATAGAAGAAAGGCTTCGAAATATGATCTCTTGGAGTTGATTTACTTCATACTTCAGACAGGAAGTCTGAATCAGGCTCTCCTTGGTTGTATTTTTTAATTTCTGATATATTTTTCCTTTACTTTAGTTTGTCCAGGTTGTAATAAAACTCTCGGGGATGGTCAGTGAAGAGGGAGGGTAACTGTGTATGCAAAAGGGGTAAATAACCTGTCTATAGGAGTTTGTGAATTTCTGCATTCTCATATAGATACCATGTCTATAGGAATCTTGCATTTGCGTCTAGATATCATGTCTATAAGAATTTCTGCATTTTCATGTATAGATACCATGTTTATAGGAATCTTGCATTCTCATATAGGTATCATGTCTATAAGAATTTCTGCATTCTCATATAGATATTATGTCTATAGGAATCTTGCATTCTAATGTAGGTACCATGCCTATAGTTTATTTCTGAACTTCTGCATAGCATATAGATATCCTGCCTATAGGAATTTCTGAATTTCTGCACATCATGTAGATATCCTGCCTATAGGTTCTTTCTGAATCTTGCATATACATTCCTCATCAGGCAAACATGTTCGTAGGTCTTAAATAATCAACTGCAATTAGATATCATGTTCATAGGCTTTAAACGAAATCCAACACCTAGATGTCATACCTATAAGGTTTCTGTATTTTTTACTACATTTATAAGAGTGTCCAAAATCGACAACACATAGAAAGCATGCTTGTATGAGCCTTAATCGAATCTGAATCGTTTCACTTGCTTATAGGTCTAAAACCAGTAATAATGACGCATGTTCTTTTGCTAAAACTCGCCTTTCTTTAATAATAGATGATTTTCTTAAATCGGTATGTATTCATGTTTGTTTCATTGTTTTTGGAATCAGTAGATATCATGCCTATAAGGGTCTTCGTCTAACACTTAGGCAAGCCATAAGGTGAAAGTTTATAAACTGAATTAGATTTTATATGCTACAACCAGTAGGCAGGCCTGATTCGGCCTTCTTATCTAAACTATGTCATAAAACAGACTGCCTCGATCCTTTAAGTTTAATCCGACCCTAAACAGTATGTGTAAGTCATGCTAACTACTTGCTTTTCTCTGCTTAAAGGAGGTCTATTTGAGCCTTTTCATTTATTTATATGCTTCCCCATACTTGCCAAACGTGTTTTGATTGTCGCCTTAGTATTTTACCTTTTGAAACCACAAATAAGACTAATACCTCCACCCTTTAGGATTAGTAGTCCCAAGTGCCTCCGGGGCTGATAAGATGGGGACGGGTAATAGCATGCAATAAGTAAGCGAGACCATTCCGCGCTTTAATACCTCAACGGGGTGGAAAAGGGTAGATATGGATATGATGACCACGCGATAACATCTCGTGTAGCCCCTCATTGAGGAGTGATTACCGAATGTTGTGTGAGGTGATCCATATTATTAATAAACCTAGGACCCCCCTTCCCTTTGTTTTCTTTGTTTCTTTTAAATCTTTTTAAACCATTTCTTTTAAGAAAATCAACTCTTTTTAGTTCCTTTTTCTTACCTTTGTTTATTTGTAACCATTACGTGAAAATCCCCTCTTATTTGAAGTCTTTATTTGCCTATGTGTTATTTGCACTTAAGTCACAACAATAGCTTGGCCGCGAACCACACTAGTGGATCTTGAGGGGTGCCTAACACCTTCCCCTTGGGATAATTTTAAGCCCTTACCCAATATCTGATTGTTCAAATCAAACCTTTCTTAGTGTCCTAATGCACTTAAATCATTAGGTGGCGACTCTTCAATTCAAACCCAATTCCCGAAAGGGAACGAATTGTCTCCCAAATGTCACAAACCCGATTTCATGAGAAAAAAGGGGCACGACAACGTGGCAACTCTGCTGGGGATATCTTTAGGCTTCTACCATTTCAAGCTATTACTGTGACTTTACATTTCTTATGTGCCTTATTTGTTTAATACCTTTAAGCATTTAATTCCCTCTTCTACTACAAAAAACTAACTTGTCTCTTGTTTCTTTCCCCTATTTCTTTCACTGCTTTCCTTTACTGCACTCTTTTATTATTGTTTTAAATTATTGTAATTATTACTTTATGAACGTGCAAATACGTGACAACTTGTTTTAATTATTGCATATGCATGTTTCCAACATCATATTCCACTCGTGCCAAACAAATACCATAGTAACGCTTATAATGAGTGGTTGCGCTCTTCCGATATTATCACCCTTTAAATCCAGCAAAGGCGTATTTGCGGTAAAACCAGTCGATCAACGGTGTAGTTGACGGTTCTATGACTTTCCCTTTTGAGTTGTCCGCTCAAGGGTACCAGTCTAAAACCCCATAGAAACCTTACTTTATTTAAACTGTGCATGCATCATGGTCAAACCTAGCCGAGTCAGTTGTGTTGTCCGCATAATGACTCTTTAAGATAGCCTTGTCCAAAGTCCACTGTGTTTCCCAAAAACCCAAACGGACACTATCACGTTTTGTAAATTTATTTGGAGAACTAAATGCTTTTATGCCAATTATTGGTATTTAACAATCTAGTTTGGTGGGGGTAAGGGCCTAACCCTTTTGTCTTGTAGAAACATGAGGCACGAAGTCCCCAGATTCGACATAGTCACAAACATCCACCCAAGGTTGCTAAGCTAGTGGGATGATCTTCATTCTAGTGATCAGACTCTTGTCCGGAAATACCTAGGAAATCTACCTTCCCTCCTGGAGGTCCAACCCAACAATAAAATCATAGAAGTTACTACTCTATTCTGGGATTGTGATAGGCCTGTGTTTCGCTTCGGAGAGATTGAGATGACACCCCTACTAGAGGAAATAGGAGGATTGGCTGGTATACCATGGGAGACCCCGATTTTGTTAATGCCGGAAAATTGCAAAGGTAGAGGTTTTCTCAAAATGATGGGACTAAAGAAGAATCCAGACTTGACATGTTTGAAAGAGTCCTACATTCCCTTTGATTATTTGTACGAGAGGTCTGGTCACCACAAATCCTACCGTACATATCCGAATGCGTTCGCCCTTACATCGTTGGGGCATATTCACCGAAGGGTCTTTGTCTTCATGTTCTGCTTCTTGGGGATGATAGTGTTTCCAATGAAGAAAGCAAGGATCCACACCAGGCAAGCCATGGTCACCAAAACTTTAATGGAGGGAATTGGTGGACAACCATTTAGCATAGTGCATCGCAAAGATATACCGAGCCTTGGAAAAGTGTCAACAAGAAGCCCCACACTTCAAGGGATGCAACTTGCTACTCCAGCTCTAGCTCATGGAGCATCTTCAAAGGGGTGAATATCGGCAAGAGATTCAGCATAGAGACTGGGACGATCATATAGCCTTCCATCAACCAAGGTGAATGAACTACATGCCCAACATGTTTGCTCAGCCAGAAGATACCAAGGGGTGGGTGGAGCTGTTTGAAAATCTAACTGAGGATCAAATACAATGGATGTTCGAGTGGTTCCCTACTGAAGAGTTCATCGCCCTATACAGGGACGCACTATTTCTGATACTGATCGGTTTGAGAGGAACCTACCCTTATGTCCCTCTCTGAGTTATGAGACAGGCTGGTAGGAAGTAGGTTATACCAAGGGTCGACAAAATGAGTCACTTCCGGGCTGACTTCTAAGCTGATGACAGTCCTTATAAGTGTCAAGCTCAGCATATGTGGCATTGCAAGATCATCATGGGAAGAGATACTATCAAACTAGACAAATACCATGCTGGCTGCACCCCATACTATTCAGGCTGGCTGAAGAATAATCACAATGGTCTGGGCCAACCCGGGTTTGTTTGAGGTCATAGAATCATCGACGAAAGGGCTGAAGCACAGGTTAATTACAACCAACTACGCAAGAGGATCCGGGAATATGAAAGCGAGCACCGTGAGATTCAAGAAGCCCACCAACAACTGATTGAAGAGTGGAAAGACATGGCTGTCAGTGCCAACAAGTGATTAGGATACCTGGAACGAGGTTTAGTGAAGCTGGAAAGGAAGTTTCTCAAGAGGATCGAGGACTGCCAGAATGCTGAAGGAAACGAGGGTGGACACCTGGCCAGAGCCTACCTACTGCTGGGACTTCGCGAGCTGGTGAAGCTGTTCAATGGAGCCAAAGATGCCGATTCTGGGAAAGGTCCTTCTGGTACCAAATAGATAGGAGTTTTCTTTTACTTTATGAAATGTAATAAGGCCAATGGCCACTAGTGACATTTTATTCCTTGTTATTTAGTATCGTTTTGGGATTCGTCTACTTTTATCAAAATGAGGCATTTAGCATTCTAAGTTCTCCAAATTAATTTGTCGTTAGGCCTACCTCGGGAACAATGAGGCTCCTAAATTAGGACGCGATTTACATTCTTGCACTATGTGTTTAAATATCGCAACACTTTCTTATAATCCCCACTAACTTGTTACCTTTTTGTTTTTACTTTTTATTTACTCCCTTTCCCAAAGGTTAGTTCGTGCACTCTGGCATCGTCATCATATTCCACAAGATCAAAAGGCCCTCCACCCACTCCTCTTCCTAGTCCTATCAGAAGCAGGAACAAAGGAAAGATGGAAGATTTTAACAACACCAAAAAGGAAAACTCAACTGAACGGGTAGAGGTCACTCATGGTGCTCAGGTCTCCAAAGAAAGTGCGTCCCAACTCGAGCAGTTTACCACCACTGCAATACTTGCCACACTCCACTACTCATCCCAGAACCTTTGAATTCCACAAATGACCATTTCCACGCCCACCATAACACCCCCATCTATGTGGACACCATGCCACCCTCCACCCAACCTGTCTCAAGCACACCCGAGTCTGATGATAAAGACTCAGTCATCAGGAACCTGGCTGCGCAACTCAAGAAATTGACTAGTCGAATTCAGGGTGTCGAAGGAAGTAAGAGGATTGAAGTGTTGAACTACGAAGATCTTTGCATAAAACCGGATGTCAAACTACCCGAGGGGTACAAACCTCCTAAGTTCGAGATGTTTGATGGTACAGGGGATCCGAGAGTCCACTTGAGAACATACTGCAACAAGCTGGTCGGAGTAGGGAAAGACGAAAGGATTCGCATGAAGTTTTTCATGAGGAGTCTGAAGGGAGATGCTCTATCTTGGTACATCAGCCAAGACCTGAAGAAATGGTCGAACTGGGTGAGTATGGCGTCCGACTTTATGGACAGGTTCAGGTTCAACACAGAAAATGCACTAGATGTGTTCTACATTTAGAACTTAAAGAATAAGCCCACAGAAACATTCTGCAAGTATGCCACTCGCTGGAGATCAGAAGCTGCTAAGGTCAGACCTGCTTTAGAAGAAGAACAAATGAACAAGTTTTTCGCCCGGGCTCAAAACCCGCAGTACTATGAAAGGCTGATGTTGATTGAGAGCCAGAAATTTTCTGACATCATCAAGCTAGGGGAAAGGATCGAGGAAGGCATCAAAAGTGGTATGGTTACAAACTTTGAAGCTTTGCAAGCTACCAATAAGGCTTTGCAGTCTAGTGGTGCATCTAAGAAAAGGGACGTAGGTGCCGTAATGGTTGCATAAAGAGCCAAATCCCCTATCAAATACCAAGCCTATCCGATACCTCCACTCACATATCAGCCTACCCCGAATTACCAATCACCCCCACCCTCTTACCAAGCTTCATCACCTACTTACCAATTACCCCCACCTTCTACATATCAACCTATTTCACCCAGATATTGCCAACCCGCACATGTCTACCAAGCCTACAATGCTCAGTCATCCCACTATCAATCACCTCCCACACGTCAAAACCTTTCTAGACCTCGACTAAATCTCGACCGCAGACCCCCCAAACAGTATACTGCCATTGTTGAACTGATTGATCAGTTGTACGAAAGGCTCAAAGATGCTGGTTATGTCACCCTTATCCCTGCTATAACCCCTGAAAACCATTCTCAGTGGGTCAATCCAAATAAATCCTGTGCATACCATTCCGGCATGAAGGGACATACTATTGATGAATGCTGCTCTCTAAAAGATAAGATCCAGACTCTGATCGATAACAAGATCATTATAGCAAAGGAGCCTACTCCGAATGTCCGCAACTACCCTATGCCAGACCATAAGGGTGGAGGTGTTCACTTGATTGAAATAGAGGATGATTGGGATCCCAAAGGATCGATCGGTTTAATCACAGAAGGTGACGAACCAAAGAAGCCGATAGTCACCCTCAATCCGATTGTAGTCCAGACTCAGTCTTCTAGGGATGTCGAGGTAAACATGTATGTACCACTTAAATTTGAAGCACCACCCCCTACAAAGATGCCAACACCAATTGAAGTCGAGTTTAGGTTTCCAGCAAACGCACACGCACCGTTTGAAGTTGCAGTTTTACCCTCCAAAACACATGCTATGTTCGGAGTAAAGGTGTCCATCCCAGTAGCAATGTCGGCCGTAACACTGTTCCATACAAATGCCATACCTTGGTATTACACAGCCGAGGCGAGAAGGAAAGGGAAAGCTAAATTCGGGGAAACTGTTGCGGCCCAGGGCATGACAAGAACTGGCAGGGTTTATACTCCAGAGCATTTAGCTGAGTCGAGTAAGCAGGCCTCTGGTCAGACGACCATCACTAAAACCGGGCCCGATGATCTCTGGAGAAAGATACAAGCTAAGGAATACTCAGTCATTGATCAGCTGAACAAAACACCAGCACCGATTTCTATCCTAGCTTTGCTGCAAAGTTCTGATGCACATAAGAATGCCTTGTTAAAGGTGCTGAGTGAGGCATATGTACCAAGCAACATCACCGGAGGAGAAATGGCAAACATGGTAGGGTAGGTATTGGAAAGTCACACGATCACTTTTTATGAAGATGAGCTGCCACCAGAAGGGTTGAGTCACAACAAAGCGTTGCACATCACCATGCAATGCGAAGATTATTTTATCACTAGGGTCCTGATTGATAGAGGGTCCAGCCTCAATATTTGTCCATTGGTAACACTCAGAACATTACGGAAGGGGCTGCATGAGATAAAGGATGGGGCATCAACGTCAAAGCTTTCGACGGTTCCCAAAGATCCACCATTGGGGAAATTAGCATGTGTTTGCAAATGGGGTCTACTTGGTTCGACGTTGATTCTCAAGTTATAGACGTGCCGACATCTTACAACTTGTTGTTGGGACGGCCGTGGATTCATGCCGCTGGGGCCATAGCATCGACACTGCATCAAGCGGTGAAATTTGAGTGGAACCACTAAGAGGTGATCATTCACGGCAACGGTAGCAATCCCATATACAGTCGCCAAACCATCCCAGCGATTGGAGGAAGGAGAAGGATATGCAGGGAAACCTATCACCACATCGAGCGAGTCAATGTCATCGATAAAAAAAAGTGGTGGGGCAACAAAATTGAGAGCATACTAAATTGGTGCGGATATGAATCTGGCAAGAGACTTGGCAAGAACCTCCAAGGAATCGCCAAGCCTATCAAACTGAAGAAACATGGCACCACTTTTGGTCTGGGATATGAGTATACTTGGGAGGAATTCAACAACTGGTCACCACCATGATGCGGTCCATACTACCCGCTGGAGCAGCCCATACCACATTTGGAATAGACTTTCCAGCCAGCCGATGTTATCTATGGGTCAGAAGAAGAGGAAGCACTGGCAGCAGTAAGGAATTTGTTCTTAAAAGATGATGACATGGATTATTGTGTCATTTTCGAGGAGGAGGGGGAGGAAGACCCTTCCATACAGGCCATAAGCCGATGAGCATGCCTCAAAATTGGACCATCAGAACCACCAAAGCTCGGAAAGTCTCGGGGTAGCAAGGCTGAAAAAAGCATCATTCACTATCTTTATTTTTACTAGTTGATTTTCCTTTCGCAGTTTTGAATTTTCGCGATAAGATATTCCAATGTTCATAATAGTTATGAAATTTATCAAAGCATTTCAGTTTCCTTACAAATCTTACTCTTATTATTTTCTCTCATTACTTTACTTATACATCATTACTATTACCTATCTTGATGAACCAATGGTTGTGACATGCAACGAGACAACGCAACAAACGGATACAGATTCAGAGGAAGATGACATACCGGAAGAGATTGTTAAAGAAGTCGTGAATTTTGAGAACAGACCTAAGTCCAACCTGGACGAGACCGAGATTGTTAACCTGGGAGATGCAGAAAATATCAAAGAAACTTAGATCAGCGTTCATTTGTCACCGTCAGAAAAGGAAGAACACACAGAATTTTTGAAGGAATATGAGGACATATTCGCCTAGTCATATGATGACATGACTGGTTTGAGCACATCTATTGTGGCCCACAAACTGCCAACTGATCTGACATGTCCACCGGTAAAATAGAAGCTCAGAAATTTTAAACCCGACATGAGTCTGAAAATCAAGGAAGAAGTCACTAAGCAGGTCAAAGCTAAGGTCCTCAGGGTAGTAGAATATCCGACATAGTTAGCCAATATTGTGCCGGTTCCAAAGAAGGATAGGAAGGTCAGAGTCTGTGTCGACTATCGAGATCTCAATCGGGCCAGTCCAAAGGATGACTTCCCCTTGCCGAACATACACATCCTGATCAACAATTGCGCCAAACATGAGTTGCAATCATTTGTAGATTGCTTCGCTGGATATCATCATATCTGGATGGACGAAAAAGATGCTGAGAAAACGACTTTCATTATGCCGTGGGGGATGTACTGCTACAAGATGATGCCATTCGGGTTAAAGAATGTAGGGGCACCTACATGAGGGCCATGACTACTAGCTTCCATGATATGATACACAAGGAGATTGAGGTGTATGTAGATGATGTCATCGTAAAGTCCAAGAAAGCCACTAACCACATGGAAGATTTGAGGAAGTTCTTCAACAGACTAAGAAGATACAACCTGAAACTGAATCCCGCGAAATGTGCATTTGGGGTTCCTGCCAGAAAACTACTTGGGTTTATTGTGAGTCGTCGAGGGATAGAACTGGATCCATCTAAGGTCAAAGCTATTCAAGAACTATCACCGCCAAAGAACAAGAAGGAGGTAATGAGCTTCCTGGGAAGACTTAACTATATCAGCTGGTTCATAGCACAATCTACGATCATCTGTGAGCCGATTTTTAAGATGTTGAAGAAGGATGCCGCCATCACATAGACTAATGATTGCCAAAAAGCTTTCGACAGAATCAAGGAATACCTATCAACACGACCAGTCTTAGTTCCGCCTGAGCCGGGTAGACCTCTATTACTCTACCTTGTAGTATTGGATGAAGTGTTCGGTTGTGTTCTGGGGAAGCATAATGAAACAGGGAGGAAGGAGCAGCCCATCTATTACCTCAGTAAGAATCTCACCCCGTACGAAGCTCGGTATTCTCGGTTAGAGCGCACCTGTTGTGTTTGACTTGGGTAGCTCAGAAGTTGAGGCACTACTTCTATGACTATACTACATATCTCATATCAAGAATGGATCCCTTGAAGTACATCTTTCAGAAGACCATGCCTACTCGCAAGCTGGCCAAGTGGCAAATCCTGTTGAGTGAATTTGACATTGTTTACGTGACTCAGAAAGCAATCAAAGGACAGGCACTAGCAGATCACCTTGCTGAAAATCCCGTGGACGGAGAATACGAACCCCTGAAAACATATTTTCCTGATGAAGAGGTATCATTCATAGGAGAAGACATTGCAGAATCCTATGACGGTTGGAGAATGTTTTTCAATGGAGCAGCAAATTTCAAAGGAGTTGGTATAGGAGCGGTCCTAGTATAAGAAACCGGTCAGCATTATCCAGTGTCTGCCAAACTTAGGTTCCCATGCACCAACAATATGGCCGAGTATAAAGCCTGCATCTTAGGGCTCAAGATGGCCATTGACATGAACATCCAAGAGTTGCCAGTAATTGGGGATTCAGACTTGCTTATACATCAGGTTCGAGAAGAATGGGTGACCAATAACTCCAAGATACTCCCTTATCTGCATCATGTGCAGGAGTTGAGAAAGAGGTTCACAAAGACAGAATTCCAGCATGTTCCCAGGGTCCAGAATGAATTCACCGATGCACTGACTACCCTATCATCCATGATACAACATCCAGATAAGAATTTCATTGATCCCATTCCGGTAAAGATCTATGATCAGCCCGCTTATTGTGCTCATGTTGAAGAAGAAGCAGACAGAAAGCTTTGGTTTCATGATATCAAGGAATACTTGGCAAAAGGAGAATACCCCGAGCTCGCAAACGCTATTCAGAAGTGCAAGCTTCGGAGGTTATCCAACAATTTCTTTCACAGCGGAGGAATCCTATACAGGAGGACTCCTGATTTGGGATTATTAAGGTGTGTCGACGCAAAGGAAGCATCCAAGCTATTAGAGGAAATTCATACAGGGACATGCGGTCCACATATGAACGACTTTGTTTTAACAAAGAAAATACTCCGAGCTGGTTACTTTAGGATGGCTATGGAAACAGACTGCATCCAATATGTCCGAAAGTGCTACCGCTGCCAGATACATGCAGATATGATAAAGGTGCCTCCAAATGAGCTTAATGCAACAAGCTCGTCGTGTCTGTTCGCCGCCTGGGGAATGGATGTTATCGGACCAATCGAACCTGCCGCATCAAACGAGCACAGGTTTATCCTAGTAGCAATTGATTATTTCACCAAATGGGTTGAAGCAACATCTTATAGGGCAGTGACTAAGAAAGTCGTGGCGGATTTCGTCCGCGACCGTATCATGTGTCGGTTCGGAATTCCAGAGTTAATCATTACTAATAATGGCTCCAACCTCAACAGTGATTTGATGAAATCCATGTGTGAAACCTTCAAGGTCAAACACAAGAATTCTACAGCTTACAGACCTCAGATGAACGGAGCCGCAGAGGCTGCCAACAAGAATATCAAGAAGATACTAAGGAAAATGATAGAGAAGCATAAGCAGTGGCACGAGAAGCTCTCATTTGCTTTATTGGGATACCGCACCACAGTCCGTACATTGATAGGAGCAATCCCTTATATGGTGGTTTACGATACAGAGGCAGTCATTGCCGCCGAGGTGAAAATTTCCTTATTAAGAATCATACAGAAAGCAAAGCTAGATGATGCAGAATTGGTTAAGAATCGTTATGAGCAGCTAGCTCTTATAGATAGAAAGAGAATGGATGTAGTTTGTCATGGTCAACTTTATCAGAACAGGATGTCCAGAGCCTTCAACAAAAGAGTCAAGCCGAGACAGTTCACACCGGGGCAGCTGGTGTTAAAGAAAATCTTTCCACATCAAGATGAAGCCAAAGGAAAATTCTCTCCCAACTAGCAGGGTCTGTACATGGTTCACCGGGTTCTAACAGGAGGAACCCTCATACTTGCAGAAATGGACAGAGAAGTCTGGCCAAAGCCGATCAATTCAGACGCAGTCAAGTGATACTATGTTTAACATTTATGCTTTCTTTTATGATGTAATTTGAACTATCCCTGACCTGATTCCCATTTAAGAGGGGATATGTAGGCAGCCCTATAGGTTCGGTCATAATTCAATAAAATTTCCATTTCCCCCGCTATTGGAAACTAGGGCAGAATTTTGAGGAGGACCCTCAAAATTCCGAAGTCGATTCTAGCCATTTATCATTAACAGCCGTCAGGAGCAGTAGCCCAGTAAACTAGGGCAGAATTTTAAGGAGCACCCTCAAAATTCCGGAGCAAGTGAAGTTGCAATGTCTTGAACCACGTCGCAGTCATCGGTTCATCTAAAGAAAATTATTCTTAATTATGCACTTATGTTATGCTTTTACTAAATCATGAAGGTTTATTACTAAAATTGTCTTGTTTAGCAATGCTACCCCAATGATATGTACAGTATCACCAGATCAAAGCCGATCAGGTCAAGCAAAGCCAGCGGGGATACGAACTAACTTTTTCCCCTTTACAAACTCACGATTTTTCTTTGGATGCAGGCATTTGAGTTGCAAAATCATCAAATATACTATACGCTCACTCACAAAGTTCAGGAATACAACTCTCTGAACCGTTGCACTTGCTCGCAACTGCTATCCACACAATAGTGTCCCCAGCAGGCACAATATCCCCAGCAATCACGATACCGCAATCCCCTATCAGCTAAGAAAACTCTATTTTCATTTGCCATTTTTACTTCCTGCATAAGGCTACCATTCTGCATTCCGAGGTTAAGCTCTACCTCCATCTGCATTCTCTGCATTGCATAAGGCTACCATTATGCCTTCCGAGGTTAAGCTCTACCTCCATCTTGCATGGCTGAAAGATCGCCACTTCATTTACATCTTGCATAGCTGAAAGATCGCCACTTCATTTACATCTTGCATGGCTGAAAGATCGCCACTTCATTTACATCTTGCATCGGTTGAAAGATCGCCACTTCTTGCATGGCTAAAAGAACGCCACTTCATTTACACCTTGCATCGGCTGAAAGATCGCCACTTTATTTACATCTTGCATGGCTGAAAGATCGCCACCTTATTTACATTTGCATTGGCTGAAAGATCGCCACATTATTTACATTTGCACTGGCTGAAAGATCGCCACCTTATTTACATTTGCACTGGCTGAAAGATCGCACCTACTGCATCTCATAGGCTGAAAGATCGCCAAATCATCCGAAGGTGTCATTGTTCGGAGGCACCATTTTCATAGCCCGAGAACGTCATGCCATGGCCTGAGGACCCCTTTATCTTTTGCATATCATTATTCAAAGGCGTCATAGTTCAGAGGCATCATTCTCATATCCCGAGAGCACCATTTCATGGCCTGCGAATCCTTATTATATGCTTCATGACCCAGGACGTCATGGTTTGAGGACATCATCCTATCCATCCAAAGACAACATTTCATGGTCCGACGGGAACTTGCATCATGTTTAAATTTCCGCACAACATATGGTTCATTTGCAGGTAAACCGACGAGCAACGACCGTCTCGGCAGGAGCAATCTTGCTCCAGTTCACGCAGCCCTATTAGACTTTAACCAACCATCCTAACCCAAATATCGCGTCCGTCTTGGAAAATCTCCATCGGCATATTCCGCCGACGGATCCTGGACTACATATGGCCTGATTCCTATAAAACCAGGGATATGTAGGTAGCTTAGGAGCTAGATCTTGGTCAAATTCTTCAAACCATTCCGTTCGGTCAAAATTGGCCAGCATATCTTTACCTGATAACTCTTTCATCCTTCCCGGGTAAAGAGGGGCAGCTGTTGATACCCAATTTTTCTCAGTATATTTTTATATGCAAAATACTTTCAAAATAGCAGGTATATGCATATATAAGTATGTACCAAGGTTTTACTATTTTTTCTCTTAATTTTTATAGATTTTTAAATTTATTTATTACCCTATTTTATCAAGAAATATCCAATAATTATCCCCAAAATTATCATTTAGGGTGATTCACTTATTGGATTCTCATATTTATATTAAAATATAGTTGGCATAATTTTTTTCATATTTTTACAAATTTGTTTAGTATTTTTAAAGCTAAATTGCGTATAATTGCGATATTAGCCTATTTTAAGATTTAATTATTTTCATAATTATAAATTGACTCCAGTATTTTTAGTTTGATAATTACGTATTATTAATCATTTTATTACCTTTAATTTATTTCTAGAAATTATTTTACTATTTTTTATAAAATAAATAAGGGAAAATGGCTATTTAAATGTTAGCCCCGTTTATTTCAATTTTAACCTTATTTGAACCTCCAATTGAACCCAATTTTAAACCCAATTACCCTGACCCAATCCCTGTTTGAACCAACCCAAACCCAACCCTGTTAAACTGCCCCACCTACTCAATTGATCCAGATCGTTGATCAAAATGATCATCGGCCACCAAATACCCTTTCCTTTTTTAATCCCGACCTACCCCATAACCCTAACCATTTCACAACCCCATCCACCTCTGAAACCCTGAACTTTCTCAAACTCTCTCGAGTCTTCTCAGAACCCTAACCGCCTCTCACCACTTCCACCCTGAAAGCCACCGGAATACATGGCTTCCAGGGCTATGGGAGTTTTATACCTACCTCCTGGTGCTCTTACACACCTGATCTCTGAAGATTCAAGGCCTGGCCTCAAAGGTTTGCACCCAGACCTCTGCCGATTCAAGGTTCCAAAATCATCGCCGGCCTTGCTCCGGCGTACCATGGTGTTTTGAGCCTGGTTCTCACCTCTCCGACTCAGATCAGTGACCTTTTCAAAGCCTTTCTCATTTCTAGGGTTCTTCTGAAACCCTAACCCTTCGAGGTTTTCTCCGATCTCTTTAGATCCGTTATGTATCTGCGCTCTCTTTGAGTTTTCAAATGATCTCCCTAATTTTTCTTTCGAAAATTACTTTTCAAAGTTTTTCTTTTACGATTTAGGATTTTCTGAAAATGCTTAAGTGTTTCTGTGACTTTCTTTTCCTTTTCTTTTGTGTGTATTTGCCTCTACTGTGTTCTATGTTTTCCTTCTACCATGTATGTTTTTCTACTGTGCTTTCTATGTTCCGTTCTTGTATATTCTTCTACTATGCTTTCTATACTATGTTCTTATATGCTTTTCTATTATGTCCTGCTATTTTCTTCTACTATGTTCTGGTATGTTTCGCCTACTGTATTTTTCTACCGTGTTCTTACTATTTTTCTTCTATTGAACTTTGTTTAAGTTTCTTTTAAAAGGATCTTCTTAAGCATTCTTTCTTCTACTGTTCTTATCAGTCTTTTCTCATCATGTTTTGAATTAGTTTCTTTACTCTGTTTGCCTTGAACCCCTCTACTATATTTACATGCTATTCATGAGTTCTGTTGCTGGAAGAAACATGTTAGAAGTTTCAGTTCTTTTCTGAAACCTCTAAACATGTTTCGATTCGACTACTTGCCCCTTCATCTCTATACTTGATTCAAGGTGGAAACCCTAGAATTTGGGGGTTCTGTCGAGGTTTGATTGAACTATGCTCACATGCTCCTTATATATGATAAATGTTCCTCTAAATGGTTTTCAAATTTGCAATTAGTGCAAACTTCCTTCTGAATATGGCTTGATTGATTGCTTTCAATTGTTTGTTGATTCTCCCTGTTACTCGGCCTAAGTTAAAACCCTTTTTCATCTTTTCTGACTCGGTTCATTCATGCAAAATCTCAGACTCTTTTGATTTACTGTTTGTTAATTGATTTGCTTACCTTATTTGCACAAACCGTGTATTTCAAAACCTTGTCCTTAAATAAATTTTTATGTATTTTCCCCTGATTGCATGTTGTGCACAAAGTGCTTACTCAATTTCTTTCCTTAAATGGTTTTCACCCGTTTAAATCTGAATCCTTTAATTAAGGGAAGTCTTATGTAATTAATTGACAATCAGTTCCTTAACTGTTTTTCTTACCTTATTTCTACCTGATTTTTACACTATAAAAGGCACGACCCTCTTCACACACTACAACATCAGAATCCTTCTGAACTTATACTCCCTCATAATAATATTCTCTTCTTGACTGCACTATGGCCTGTTTTACAAAACTTACTGCTTTCCTTTACTTGTTTCCCTGAAAACTGGTATGTCCTGATTTAATTCTTAGCACCACAACAATGTGTAGTTACTGCTTTTGTATCCATGTTCATCTGTTATTTCTGTACATCTCAGCACTTAAATTAGCATGCTGATTTCCTTATGTGTGTTTTGTTATGAACCCCCATTCCTCTATCACCCCTATGTGTTTTGAGTGGTGACTTAAGGCATGGAAATGTAAGTTGTTGTCCATGAATTAAGTTTGAACCACTAGGGTCTTGACCTCTAAGCAAACAGGCCAGAGGGTGTGCCATCATCTCCCATTGGTGTGTATGCCCTTCATCCCGTTTTTCTGTTGCCTCTTGCAACTTCTCATTCCCCTATACCCTTTATGTGTAATGATGTGAGTTGATTTCCTATTCCCTTTTCCCCTTTCAAAATCCTACTTCTGCACTTTCACTCTCTCTTAGTCTCTAAGTTCTGCCCCCCTCTTGTGAGCCTTGCCTTGGGACCTCGAGCTTTCTCTGAACTTGGACACCTGAGGGCTGGCCCTTCCACACTGCACTATGGCTTAATCCGTGATACATTTGGGTGTAAGCACTGCCTGGAGTTCATATGAGACTCTTAGGGAACTCTGGCATACCCCAAATAGGAGAAAGGCTTTAAAATATGATCTCTTGGAGTTGATTTACTTCATACTTCAGACAGGAAGTCTGAATCAGGCTCTCCTTGGTTGTACTTTTTAATTTCTGATGTATTTTTCCTTTACTTTACTTTTTTTGGGTTGTAATAATTTTGTAATAAAACTCTTGGGGATGGTCAGTGAAGAGGTAGGGTAACTATGTATGCAAAAGGGGTAGATAACCTGCCTATAGGAGTTTATGAATTTCTGCATTCTTATATAGGTATCATATCTATAGGAATCTTGCATTCACGTTTAGATATCATGTCTATAAGAATTTCTACATTTTCATATATAGATACCATGTTTATATGAATCTTGCATTATCATATAGGTACCATGTCTATAGGAATTTCTGCATTCTCATATAGATACCATATCTATAGGAATCTTGCATTCTCATGTAGGTACCATGCCTATAGTTTATTTCTGAACTTCTGCATAGCATATAGATATCCTGCCAATAGGAATTTCTGAATTTCTGCACATCATGTAGATATCCTACCTATGTGTTCTTTCTGAATCTTGCATATACATTCCTCATCAGGCAAACATGTTCGTAGGTCTTAAATAATCAACTGCGATTAGATATCATGTTCATAGGCTTTAAACAAAATTCAGCATCTAGATGTCATGCCTATAAGGTTTCTGCATTTTTTACCAAGTTTATAAGAGTGTCCAAAATCGACAACACATAGAAAGAATGCCTATAGGAGCCTTAATTCAATCTGAATCATTTCACTAGCTTATAGGTCTAAAACCAGTAACAATGATGCATGCTCTTTTGCTAAAACTCGCCTTTCTTTAATAACAAACAAGTTTCTTAAATCAGTATGTATTCATGTTTGTTTCATTGTTTCTGGAATCAGTAGATATCATGTCTATATGGGTCTTCGTCTAACACTTAGGCAAGCCATAGGGTGAAAGTTTATAAACTGAATCAGATTTTATATGCTACAACCAGTAGGCAGGCCTGATTCGGGCTTCTTATCTGAACTATGTAATAAAATAGACTGCCTCGATCCTTTAAGTTTAATCAGACCCTAAACAGTATGTGTAAGTCATGCTAACTACTTGCTTTTCTCTGCTTAAAAGAGGTCTGTTGAGCCTTTTCATTTGTTTATATGCTTCCCCATACTTGCCATACGTGTTTTGATTGTCGCCTTAGTATTTTACCTTTTGAAACCACAAATAAGCCCAATACCTCCTCCCTTTAGGATTAGTAGTCCCAAGTGCCTCCGGGGCTGATAAGATGGGGACGGGTAATAGCATGCAATAAGTAAGCGAGACCATTCCGCGCTTTAATACCTCAACGGGGTGGGAAAGGGTAAATATGGATATGATGACCACGCGATAACATCTCGTGTAGCCCCTCATTGAGGAGTGATTACCGGATATTGTGTGGGGTGATCCATATTATTAATAAACCTAGGACCTCTCTTCCCTTTGTTTTCATTGTTTCTTTTAAATTTTTTTAAACCATTTCTTTTAAGAAAATCAACTCCTTTTAGTTCCTTTTTCTTAGTTTTATTTATTTGTAACCATTACGTGAAAATTCCCTCTTATTTGAAGTCTTTATTTGCCTATGTGTTATTTGCACTTAAGTCACAACAATAGCTTGGCCGGGAACCACACTAGTGGATCCTGAGGGGTGCCTAACATCTTTCCCTTGGGATAATTTCAAGCCCTTGCCCAATATCTGGTTGTTCAAACCAACCCTTTCTTAGTGTCCTAATGCACTTAAATCATTAGGTGGCGACTCTTCAATTCAAACCCAATTCCCGAAAGGGAACGAGTTGTCTCCCAATGTCACAAACCCGATTTTTACGAGAAAAAGGAGGGGCGCGACAGTGGCACCGGAATCGAAGCGGCAAGATCAATCAAGAGTCCCACACAAAACGAAGCAACAGATCGGAAATACACGTCATGATGATGCATGAGGTCATGATGTCACCTTCATTCATGGACAACACGACAACCAAAATTTGCAGCTCGTGAAGGGCCACCTTTCCAGCTTACCTCAATCATCACGACCCAATCAGCTCTTCCAATCGTTTCGACCGCAATGAACAGAATCCACTCATCTAGCCCGCCCGAGGCCGGCATTAATAAGCGGAGGGACTAACTATATGAGTCAAAATTTGCCTTAGAATATTTTAGATAAGATAACACTAAAGAAAGAATTCTTCAGGCGTCGTTAGTCGAGGTGGGTAGGAAGCAGCTAGACTCATAGTCGAAGAGTCGACGAGAGCCGTGGTCGAGATATTAATAATGACCGAGATCGAGCAGCATTGATGAAGCTATAACGGCTAGTTTTCGAAATACGATATTAAAGAGAATATACTAGTGGATATTCTCTTACTTGTACTATTAAGGTTTACTAGGAATATGTCTCATACAAATAGAAAAAGAGACAATGATACGAGGCATGTAATATTCATTTGTAAGAACACACTTTGACAAAAAGATTCTCTCTCTCTCTCTCTCTCTTACTAAGATACAAACATCACTTTTTCACTAAGATTCTTGTCGAATTTTATTCCATACTTTTGCATTAGATCTGAGAATAGTTCGAATATTCAAGGATTTGTCTGTCACTCATCATTGTTAGGAGGGACAACCATCTAGTTCATCCTTTATTGGGTGACTCATTACTCCTATTTACTTAAGTGCCATTTATTTTTATTCATTGTTATTAAATGCTACATTATTACTCATGCCTTTTGAAATAGTTATTGCATACTGTTATCACTATTCGACCAGATCTATCTAACGTTTATCACACTCTCGGAAGCTACATCTAAAAATATTATTGTTAACTAAGTTTAACCCATAATCATATAAATATAACTATTTGAACCAAGAGTCATATTTTTGGGTCAAACGTTAATATCTTCAAGTTGTTTTAACTTTGAAATTTGTTTTTTTGGCTAAGTCAAACAATTAAAATAAGATAAAACTTTTGTCCAATCCCAAGCTCAAGCCGATGATGGAAGCCTAAGCAAACTCCATGAAGCCGTTTCGGATATTTGGTTTTTGCCTCTGCGCTGCGTGAATCAAATAAGATTTAATAGAAAACTTTTTAGCGCTCTCACTTTTTTAAATTTATCTGATATTATTTCTTTCGTAGTTCTCCCCATATAAAAGTGATAATTTTTGTATATCTGAAATAATTTTACAATTCGCGTTGATCCTTAGTGAGACTTTTTTTAATCAATTTATAGAATAAAATGTGGAGTCAATTTTTGAGGTTAGTATGTTTGAAGAAGTTACTCGAATGTTTTAAATAGTCTATGTATGAATAAAACATGAGAAAAAGTATCAACAATGCATATGTTGGGTTATAAACGTTGATATAATCTAATGTCATTAGTGTGATACTTTAGTGAGTTTTAAAAGTGTTTCTTGACATTGTGTTTGAATTTTAAAATTGCTCGAGGACGAGCAAGAGTTTAACTGTGGGACAGTGATAATTGAAAAAATATACATATTTTAGATACATTTAAATCCTATATATTGTGTGATTTGATGGAGATTTTATGAGTATTGGTGTGATTTATACTTATTATGTGTTTCTTAAGTGTAGGTATGAGTTTGGACTAAAGTGGATAAAAAAACGGATGAAATCGTGCGAAATGGGAAGTGAAGACACAAGAAAAAAAGTTGAAGCGGCTCACCCAAAGACCGTGTGTCGTGGAGAGGTAAATGAGTCAGAGGAGTGAACCCTCACTCAAAACAGTAACATGAGGGCCATTGCGCGAGCTGCGTAAAAAAAAGAAGACAAAAACAAAAATTACACCTCGTTCAAAGGGCTCGCATCGCGCGAGATCTAAACACGCTTCCAATGATTCCAATACGGAATTTGATTGCGTTAGATGGCATCCTAGCCCCCTATGTCATATAAATACCCCATGAAATATCTTGGGATGAAGGGTCGTATCTTTTGAGGCAAACATACAAGGAGCAGAAGATAAGAGATTCGGTAACGAGTTCAACTATTTCTTTCATTCTTTCTTATTCATTTAAGAAATTTGGCTATTATTTTGACAATCACATTATGAGTAGCTAAACACTTATTCTCATTTGTGTTGATATAATTATTGACACTTGTTGGTTACTATTCTGTTAATATGAATTATTATTATTGATTGTTTCTTTAATTCTAGATTTAATTTGTAAATTCTGTAGCCACCAATTTATTTATTATCTATGCTATCGTTTTAGATTAGACCAGAATTACATATGGCTTATTTTAGAACTCGTGTATCGAAAAAAGATTTCACAATTAGGATGAAGATATATCGAGCAGTCTCGCTCAGTTGAATATCGTACTGTATTCGTGCACGATAGATTCAATACCATAGAGATATATAATTGATATATTATGAATAGACAGGTAATGCATGAGCATACTATTCGTTAAATGATCCAGTTAACTAGTAACCATAGATAATTTGGATTGTCAGGGTGCAATTAGGATTGATGAATCGACCACAACCCTGGAATATTCATCTCAATTGATTAAGTCGTAATCATAAACACTTGCATTTTTGTTAGTTAATTACTTATTTAATTTTTGCGATAATAGTTTAGCCACAACCACCACTCTTTGACTAGGTAGTGATTATACTAAGTATTCGTGCATTCGACATCCGGCTTTTGAGTTACTTCACAGAGGGCCCTGTATACTTTGTATGTACTTTAGGAACCAACACTTATGTAATAGTCATAGAAAGGTCTAGATCTGTTAGTGTAGTTATAGTTGTTGTTTGGTACATAATATGTTCTGAAAGAGTTTGGACTCAATAACCAATTGGTTAATTGGCCTAATTTCTCTCTACTTATCTTCTTGAATCAGCATAAAAAAAAGCTTGTTTTATTGAGCGCCATGAGAATACTTTCTCGAATTACAGTTATACTTCATTCAACCATATGAGAAATTATATCGGTCCCCAATCTTATTCAAAGGTGTGCATATGCTCATTCTCCATATTGCATTGACAACTGTACTGGATTTTAGGACTTAGAGTGCTTAACTCTTCTCATAACTTCTTCATCCTAGTATAATTACTAGTTATGTCAAGAATTACTTGTGACATGTCATTGATTTCCTTCGAATTTGATATAATTTTGTACCAATAGTCTAATCATAGCAATCCTTAATTTCCTTATGTAAGTCGACTGCATCATTTACATACTCAATACTATCAGTAATTTCATTAGCTAAGAAATTTAAAATCTACAAGGTCACCATATTATCATGCCTTTCCCACAACTACTTCGATGATTCTGGAAGCCTTTTACACTATCCATTAATGAAATATTATTTTTTTTGACCAACATTGCTTGTAATACTCTTCTTCTCTAGATTCAATATTTAATTATATTACAAGAAACTTGTAAAAATATCGCACCGAAATTATCAGAGGGATGCATATATACTCGTGTCAACAATAGATTGATTACTCGATTCAATAGTAAATTATTCATTTTCATGATAGACATGACAAAACAATTTGATTTATGAAATTGAAAAAGAGTTCGTAGCAGATTATGAGTGAAATTCACGAATTTCCAAAAATTAGTAATTTGAATTGAAATAAAGCTTGTATGTTCCGAACACAGAACGAGAAAGATTTAGAACTTGTAGGCTTTGATACCATATCAAATTATAGTTATAAGATGCTACTTGAGCTCGAGCTGAGCTTCTATTAATAATCACTTCAATCTTCTAGTTCAATCTTGAAGGGAGAGAATAGGAGCTAAGGAAGAAGAAGAACTGAATTTGGAAAAGTAAAAATTAATCTCATTCTATGTATTGGCTATATTATATACACATATGAGATAAACAAAAAATATCTAGTAACTAACCAACTAATGAGCTAGCTCTGGCTGACACTTAATTAATTGTTAGCATAACTACTTACTAACTGCTGTACAATCAGCTAAGCACTAAGCTAAACAATGATTATTTAACTCTCAATATTTTTTTAAATACGCAAATGATATACCATGTTTAGTTTAAGGCTACAAGTTTCAATATTATATAGCCACTAAAATACTATAGTATGCTCAAGATTATAATTTTTTTTTCTTCAAATTCTCGACGATTCAGTTAATGTCATATAAATTGTAAAAAAGGAGGGAGTGTCAAATACATCCTAGGCTCCAAGGGGTAAAAAGGGCAATTAGATGAACTATAGCATGGCAAATTAGTCATTAGAGAAACGGATATGGATAAGCTAGAAAAATGAGCTGGAGAAGGTGCAATGGGGTAAACTTACGCGGGTGGGACCCACGGATCTTTTTCCCACATCCACAAAACATCTTTTGCTGATTTTTCAATAATGTAAAATATATCAGTAAAAACTATTTCGACATATAGGAAAAAAAAAGGCACACTATATTAATAATATTTCCTCTTTAAAAAATCCTACATGTTATAAAATAAAGACTGTAAAGTAAATAAATCAAAGACAAGTATAGGGAGAGAGATTGATATATTATTGAACTTTCAAACTGATGTACATAATGAACTGAAATTTTTTCTATTTATAGAAGAAATGAAGCAGCTACGAGGATTTTCAGGAAGCAGCTGCGAGACTTTTCTTCAGCTGCTTGCCAGCTGTCTGCATGAGCTGCTTGCAACCTACCTGCTTAATAAGAAGCTGCTGCAAATCATTTCATAGAGTTGCTTGCAACCTACCTGCATCAGCTGCTTGTAGATAAACTTCAACAGAATACTAAATGGATAATCTTCTTCCGAAAGATTATCTATAGAGGAGTAATAAATGGACATCCACAATATAATAGTTTCATAACACTCCCCCTTGGATGTTCATTAAAAGATAATGTGCCTCGTTAAAACCTTACTAGGAAAAACCCAGTGGGAAAAATCCTAGTGAAGAAAAAAGAGTACACATATTTAGTAATACGCATTTCTAGCTGTCTCATTAAAAACCTTACAAGAAAAACCTCATGGGAAAAAAAACTTAGTAAGGGAAAAGAGTGCAGCCCGTATTTCATTCCCCCTGATAAAAACCTTGTTTCAATATTTGAATCTCTACATTCCAATATTGTATAATATCTTCTCAAAAGTTGAAGTTGGCAAAGATTTAGTGAACAAATCTGTCGGATTGTCACTTGAACGGATTTGTTGCACATCAATGTCACCATTTTTCTGAAGATCATGTGTGTAGAATAATTTTGGTGAAATGTGCTTCGTTCTATCTCCTTTTATAAATCCTCCCTTCAATTGGGCTATGCATGCAGCATTGTCTTTGTAGAAAATTGTGGATCTTTTGTCACATTCCAAACCATATTTTTTTCGAATGAAATGAAACTGCTTGTAAGCTGCTACTGCAAGCTGCTGTGTAAGTTGCTACTGGAAGCTACTGTGTAAGCTACTTGTAAGCTGCTACCGTAAGTTGATGTGTAAGCTGCTTGTAAGCTACTACTGGAAGCTGCTATGTAAGCTTCTTGTAAGCTGCTACTGTACCAGATATAGACAATCTTCTGCCGGGGGTAATATTTATCCATAACGGACTACCGAAATGATAAGCTTCTTCAGGAAGCTTATTTCCAATAAAGTACTAAATAGATAACCATATTTACGGCGGAGTCCCATATGGATAAGCTTCTTTAGGAAGCTTATGGACAACGAGGTTCATCATCTCTTCTGGAGGTAAAACCGGATCCTTAATCCGTGTAAGAGAAGAACTATATATTGCTAGTAAATTAGCTGAAAATGTTATGTCAGGCCTTGTAGCATTAGCAAGATGCATTAGTGCACCAATTGCACTGAGACAGGGTACTTCGGGACCAAGGAGTTCCTCATCCTCTTCTGGAGGTCGGAACAAATCCTTATCCACTTCAAGTGATCGAACAATCATTGGTGTACTTAGTGGGTGTGCTTTGTCCATGTAAAAGCGTTTTAAGACCCTTGCTGAATAGGTAAATTGATGGATAAAGATCTCGTCTGCTAAATGTTCCATTTGCAGACCAAGACAAAGTTTTGTCTTCCCAAGATCTTTCATCTCAAATTCTTTCTTAAGATATTCAATTGCCTTTTGGAGCTCTTCTGGAGTTCCAACAAGATTTATGTCATCAACATAAACAGCAAGTATAACAAATTCTGATGTCATTTTCTTTATAAAAATACATGGACAAATAACATCATTTATGTAACCTTCTTTCAGCAAATATTCACTAAGGCGATTATACCACATGCGCCCAGATTGCTTTAAACCGTACAAAGATCTTTATAATTTGATCGAGTACATTTCTCAAGACTTTGAATTATATGCTTCGGGCATTTTCAATCCTTCAAGGATCTTCATATAGATTTAGCCAAATAAGTCATATAGGTTAAGACTTGTATCTAAATGGTATGACATCTTCAAGTGTCTGGACTGCTAGTCCGATCCTCACAATCTTTTACAATATTGTGCACTATATTGTATTAAATATATCGTCGACGATCATTTTGTGTCAGTTCCGAAGCGACATAACTTGTGGAGATCTCATCACTTTCTTTATTTTCAGGTACCTGAACTTTTTCGGGAGTTTCATGAAATGTTATGTCGTGGGCTCTTCTAGAGCTTATTTCCTCCTCATTTTGATCATTAGCTCCTACTATTTTTCAAGGATTGTTACCTTTGGAACCGATTGGTCTACCACGCTTCATGCGTACAGTAAACTCTATCCTTCAGGGACTTTAATTTTAATAGGAGCATTTGCAGCTGAAATATGATATTTAATTTTGGATCAGCAAATGCTTCTGGCATTCGACTTGAATTATCTTCTAAGTGAGGATCATGATAATTCGATTCATATAGCATATTTTTCAACTGTTTATTCCATCCCCCAAATGTTAGAAAAACTAACATATATCCCCAATCATCTTTGGGAAACATATCTTTGTGTATTATGGTAGAGAAATTAATCATATACCACACAACAAAAGATAGTAAAAATATTTGGTTTCTGATCCTAAACCAATTGTGAAGGGAGGACTTATCATATATTGTTGATCTGATGCATACAAGTGCTGCTATATGCAATTTAGAAAATCTTAGACCAACACATGAAGCTTTGTTCTCATAAGCAATGGTTTAGCCATTAATAGGAGGTATTCAATGCTAAACCAGCTTGGATGCAAACCAGCATTATCAAGATGAACTTTCTTGATTTCATAATCTGAAAGTTTTGCTCTTAGTTGAGAAAAACAATTTCAAATGCCAAACTGCAGGTTGACAATGAACACACATGTAACCATCTTTTATATGCATCTATAAGTGGTTCACATGATAGGTGAATGAGCCCATATTCACCTTTTATATATTTCAGAATCAGGGGTCTTAGTCTCAACTTTAGCTGGTATAATTAATTTATTATGAAAAAAAACAACACATGAGAATTCTTGAAGAATCTTCTAGTTCTTCAGTATATGCTTATCTGAATTCTCAAATAGCTCATTTAAAAATGGCAAATGAAAACTTCAAGTTTATCATGACATGCGCTATCTCTTAGTAAACTTTTGGTTTACTATGACATAAACTTTTGCATTAGTAAACTTCTGATTTACTGTGGCTACTTTTGTATTAGTAAACTTCTGGTTTACTATGATACATGATATAGTACAAAATTAAAGAATAAGGCGAGTAACTTCTCACATACATATTATTTTACCCCCTATGATTGTGGAAACATGAAGATTTTCAATCTTCCAATCATTTGTAGTCTCAGTATGATTGTCATTTATATTAGTAAACTTCAGGTTTACTACAACATATGTTTTGACCATAGTCATATAATATGAATGACATATTTGTATATAAGCTTTTCGAGAGACTTCATTTATTATCCACAATTTAATATTTATCGGACACTACTGGTGTCATGTGTCTTCGAGACAAACAGTTAGCTCTTCAGGAGTTGTTGATACATTTTTGTATTATCAAATATTGCTCAGACACTTCTGGTATCCACCAACTTTTTGACAAATGTCTCCTTCAGGGAGAAATGCCATTAACATCTGAATATTTTTATATCAAAGCGGTAACCACATAGTCATTACAACCTTCAGGGAAAGATACACAAGTTGTTATTTCCTTCGGGGAACTCGATAACTAACCATAACATATTAATGTGGTTGTAGTAGAAAATATTCTACAAGAATGCTTTTGCCTTGGAATGATATTTAATAAATATTCCAAGATATTTTACGTACAACAGGTATGTGCGACAATGATCTTTATGCCACAAAAACAAGATTTATATCCTTTGTTATTCTACCTCTTCAGGAGGTGAGTTGTGGTATTTCTTCATTCACTCCAGGGAATGAAAATGTGCTTCAAAAATAACTTTGAATAGATTATTATTTTGTTTAAGCACAGAAAGACACAGTTTCATAATATTTTCATGCTTCAGGAGAAAATTTCAATTGTGTTACTTCTTCAAGAGCAAATTTAAAATACGAAATATTGAGTATATATTCCCTCAAACATATTACCTCTTGTGAAGGTGAATTGTAATATATTCACATCAAAAGCGCGTTCATATTTACGAGCTTTATTAATATTGTCACATTCACTTCGGGGAATGGATTAATATATATCAAAAGTTCTCATTCTTCAGGGAACGAAACATAATTATTTAAATGTGAATTAATCACACCAAATTGTGTGACGACTTATAACCTCTTTTAAGATATTGCTACTTCAGGAGCAAATCGAGGCATGCAAGTAATGTAGAGAAATTTTCTCTAATTTATCTTCAATTGTAACCATAGAAAGCCTAAATTATCACTTTTGATGGTCATAGACATATACCATTTCTGGTAGTTGTATATTACTTTCAAACTCTACCAAAGTTGCAAGCAAATTTATTGTCTTTGCTCGCCTTTATAATCAAGTTATAGGACTTCAATGTAAGGTAAAAACCTTACCTGATAAGCATGAAATGCTTTTAAAGTGGATGATGATGCTCATGAAATCATCGTAACCAAGAGCGTGACTTTAGTTGGAACACATATCTTCAACCGGGATGGACGTTAGTGCCAGCATCTCAACACCTCAGTTGGTTAGAACTTACTTAATTTTAAAGCTCTACCATTCACCTGAGATAGGAAAATCAAATTCGAAGTAAGTGCTCAAAATGACAGAGTCTCTAAAATAAAGACTGTAAAGTAAATAAATCAAAGACAAGTATAAGGAGAGAGATTGATATATTATTGAACTTTCAAACTGATGTACATAATGAACTGAAAAGTCTTTTATTTATAGAAGAAATGAAGCAGCTACGAGGATTTTCAGGAAGCAACTGCGAGACTCTTCTTCAGCTGCTTGTCAGCTGTCTGCATGAACTGCTTGCAACCTGCCTGCTTAATAAAAAGCTGCTACAAATTATTTCATTAACTTACTTGCAACCTGCCTGCTACTTGTAGATAAACTTCAACAAAATACTAAATGGATAAACATCTTCTGAAAGAATATAATAAATGAAAATCCACAATATAATAGTTTCCTAACACTACAATCTTTTTTCGGTTTCTGTCTACTCCATTTGCTTCTTCAGCGAATTTTGCTGTTACATGCCAAGTACCAGCAAAACCATCTCTCTCTCTCTCTCTAACCAATTCCTTCCTTGTTCTCTACTCTCTTTCTTCATATTTCCTCTTTGTTTTCAAAGACAACACTGGTACATTATTCGTTCGAATATTCTATAATTCTCCCTATACTTTCTTTCTCTAGATCTTCCCACGTTGATGCCGTTTCCCCTGCACTAACCGGTGAGCTTCATCTTTCCCAAAATTCTCTCTATTTGCACTTCCTTTCATGAGTATATGATATATAATTTGCCTTTTTCTGTGGCTCGAGAATCTCCTTTTGCCGTTACGGTTAGCAAATTTTGAAATTGCATTTTGTACTTATCTCTTCAAGCTCAATTTTCGTTTTTTTTTCTTTTTTTTTTCTAGTTGCTAATTTTAATTTTTAGAGTGCCGATTATACTAATCTTGGAGTCGAAGTTGCTTTATTTGCTTTTTTCTTAAGTTAAAATGTGCTGTTTGATTTAGACAACAGCTATACAATTTTCCTAACATGTGCTCTAGCGGTTTGAATTTGAACCATCACATTCATGTGTATTTTTGAACCTTATGATGATTTGATTTGATTATTCTCCATTATATCTTTTTGCTTAGTGATAACAAACAAAAATCAAATTTGATCATGAAATGGTGATTTTCTATTTATAGCGCACAAATGTTGCTGAAGAATCATAATAACATCAACGGAATAGTAAATACCTAAATGCTTATTACGTTCATGAGTGTTAATGACAAAAAGATCATATCAAGGGGAGAGAGCATTTGGTGTATAAAAGAGCAGCCTAACCATATCACCTCTCTTGTTTCTTTTATCTTTTCTGTCATATTCTGTCTCACCTTGTGTGTAACGGACAACTAAGAAAAGTTCTTTTTGCTTCTCTTTTACATGTTTAATCCCGCAGTTTTGATCTATTTAAACGATTGAAGATAGCATGATTTTTTATGTTCTATTGATTTTTTTTTTCCTGAATTTTTTGACAGATATGCAAGGAATTGACAGAAAATAGTGGCTGTTTTTAGATGATAACCACTGCTTGCAGCTTGTGAAGGCTGCATTTAAGCATGTTGATAAGTTTTCAGTTCATTTTCAATTACTCTTTCAATGAGAAGTGGATTTTTTACAATATACTGTATCATATGCCATATATAAAGCCTGATTTATGTCAACAACAACATGAAGAGCACTGTTTTTACAGTGTAGAAACCTCTATCAAGAGGTGAGAAGTCCATTGAGCAAGAGTTGGTCTGTCACTCATTTGTAAATCCAAAGATGGAAAAGTAAGGTCTTTGTTTGGATGTCGATTCGATACATAAATGTTGTTTCAACCTTGTGATTATCCATTTCTTATGTGCGACTTTATTATCCCAGATATAGAATTTTGAAGGAACTTGGAGATGGAACCTGCGGAAATGTATATAAGGCTCTTAATATGGAAACATATGAGATTGTAAGTGATTCTTTACTTTACTAAAATTTACTGTTTCATTTATCCATGTATCCGAATCATTTTTTTTTAAATTTCCTCTGTTCAAAGAGGAAAGCACTACTATTCTTTCAGAAACGGTTACTCTGAATAGGATGTTTCAAACATTTTTAAATATTTGTTTCTTAATATGTACTTGTCAAATGAGTAAAAAAAAATTAAGAATCAATATTTAGATTAGACATTTATATGTAGATGCGTTGATCCCCTACTTTGAATCCCACCATTCTTTCTTGTGATGGAGGGAGTAGTTGATATAAGAGCATGTTCCAGGATCTTGTTCTGCAAAATTTAGGCCTAACTGTGAAGCTTGAGGCCTTGAATTTTGAGAGAAGTTGTTGTTTGTGCGCCTTCAACTAGTTTTGGATTGAGAATAGTAGTAATAGTTATTCTGTCCGTGCATGTTTGGGAGTTGTGTGCTTGAATTAATGAAAACCCGTTAGTTTAAGCGCTAGCGCTTAACATATCAAAGACTTGAGAAGTAACGGTAGAACTAACTTGCTACTTGTCCTTGGTTTCCTTCATAATACATTTACATGGGTGCATCTCATATGCAACAGTAATTACACATGGAAGTTCCTAGATTGCCTAGCTTTGGGTAGTACATTTTTGGGAGTTGATGGGCATGTTAGGTTCAAACCACCTGATAAAAAAATGTTACCTTCATGTAACAATTAGCAAGACTCATGTGAAAGCTTCTTGCCACCTTGAGTGAGGCATCAGATTATGTCTAATGAAGAATGATGCATTAGGATTTTTTCAACTTCCTTTTCTTCCATTGGATGTGTTAGATATGTAGTTCTGTTTTCCTGTTGTAAA